>NC_057806.1:214354183-214506956 GCF_018294505.1 Triticum aestivum
CTGGCCCCCAATTTCATCCTCAACATCTCGGATGTTTATCGTCGTGTGCGAGGCCTTCATCCGCATCAAGCCCCACTTTGGCCTGTGGCTGAAGACCTTCAACGTTAAACCGAAGGAGGTGGTCGGCGAGCAAGCGGAGTGCAGAGGCACCATGGTGGGAAAAATGCCTAACGTCACCTAGCTCAAAGGCTCCTACATGGAGACAGTGAAGGGGTGGCAATCGGGGTGGTTCTACATCACCGAGCCACGTGACACCAACTGGGTAGCGGCCCCTGAATTTCGATCCGGCATCCCCACATGGCTCACCTCCTGGAAAGAGAAGGGCCTATCCTGGGGTTCATCAGTGGAGCTGACCGGACTCCAGAACTGTGTTAAAAACATGATAAGGAAGATAATTAAGCTTGTCAACATGGTCCAGGTCATGATCTTCCGCTGGATCCTCCCATGTCAAAGACGGGCATTCAATATGTGGGAGTTCGACCTGGCTAAGCACCATATGCTGCGAGAGCTCTTCGACACGACACACCAGGACATTTGGAGGGTGCTGTTCAAGTCCACCGAGGAACCTCCTCCCCTTACCGAGGATCGCGGACTCAGCGCAAAGCACCCTGCCAATCCGGTAAGCTTCTTATGTCTCATAAGACGTTTCTTTCCCCAGTATAATCATGTGGGGGATCTAAGCCTCCATGCCATTAAATAGGAATGGGTCGCGACAGCGGAGAGGATCGATTGTCTGGCCCCACTGCCCGAGGATCTAGCAAGGGCTCTCTTAACAGAGATGCTGGTTCCGGCGCCCGATGAGGCGCCGGAGAAGAAGGCCACGGGGACCAGGAAAGGCTCAGGCGCAAGGTCGTATCGGACTCATCATCCGATAACACCGAGGCGGCCTCCTCCCACAAAAACGAGGAGGAGGAAAAGGAAAGTTCTCCCGCCCCCCCCAAGCCGGGGGAGACAAGAAAAGGAAGGCCGCCCCGTCAGGGGAAGCCGAAGGGTCCAAGAAGGGAAGGAGTCTCCTTTCAGACCGCTCCACGGCGGCCGCTTTTAGCGACGAGGAGTAGTTATCCAGGGACAAGCCCCTGGCGAAGTCGTAAGTATCCGGATACCGTAATAGTTCTTGGCATGTTTTATTTCATTACTTCTTATCATGCCGAACATGATTATGCAGCCCCTCCAAAGCCCGTATCGACATATTCTCTTCGGATGAGTCTTTGGGCCCGTCGGAGATGAACAGCGATTCACTCCGGACCGCCTCCTCCCCCCGCCCTACGGACGACGTCAGGTGCTGTCTCAAAGGGTAATGAACCAAGGGGAGAGAGTTCCGGAAGCGCCCCAAGGCGACATTTCGGATGCTGGGTGCATGAGGGGCAAGACTCCCATGGGCTCTAATGCCGGGGGCAGCAAGTCTGTGCCGATGGCCTCTGTCCATCCAGGGGCATTGAAAAATTTGCTGGAAGCGCTCCGTGGAGCTTCCATTGACGAAGAGCACCGCACTATCATGAGTGTGATGGTCAAGAAGATTCAGTCCGCCAAAAGCAGACTGACTGAAGCCTGTGCCAGCCTCCTAACAGGCTTTGAGATAAGTAATCAAATTATGAGAAAATGTTACATCATAGATAGTAGCCCCTGATGCTCTGTTTGGTGTTTGGAAGAAAGGCCGAACATAGGATCAAATAATAATCACAGGAGTCTAATCAGAATATGTCTATGTGAATAAGCATGCTTCACTACTGGCCGCTGCCGCTCACACGGTGGAGGTCTCCGCACTAAAGCGGGACCTTGAGCGGTCCGAGGAAGAGCTCGGCCTTACCAAGAGTCAGCTCGAAGTGAACAAAGGTAAGTGATACCTTGTTTGTATATTGATGAAAAAAAGGAAACTGGTTGTTAGATCACAGGATCGTTATGAACTTTGCTAGGGGCCACGACCGAAGTGGTGGCCCTGAAGAAGGCGCTGTCCGAGGCCAAAGGCAAAGCGGCCAAGGAGCACGTCGAGCGCGAGAAGAAAGAGGCCCGAGTCGCCGAGGTTCAGCAAGAGCTCCAGGAGTTTGTCAAGAAGTACGAGTTCTTGGAGCATGACTCTAGGAAGCAAGGGTCCGGGCTTGTGACGGCCCTCGAGAATGCACAAAATGCCAAGGCGAAGCCCAAAAGGCCCTCCAGGAAATTGAGGCGGTCAGGAAGATATCGGCGGGTAAGGCATTCATTATGCAAAGCAAGCATGTGAAGGAAACTTTCCTTTTACTTACCCGAATTCGGAGCTCTCCAGGAGCGTTCGCAGATCTACGTAGCAGTGTGTCGGATGCCCCGGAGTTCTACCGGGTCGAGGAAGGGAGCTCAACGGAGAGGTTGTTCTAGTCTCAGTATACTAGGACCGAACATCCGATGCCCTTGAGCGACCAGTTGAAGCAACTGGTCGAGCTTCACAAGGCGGTCGAACTGGCCATGAAGGGCTTCATAGTCCGGATGTGGCCTGGCGAGCCCCTGCCTGGCAGCTATTTCGGCCTGGTAAGGCAGCTTGTTAACGCCTGCCCATGGTTTAAAGTCATAAAGCGGTCCGTCTGCATTGAGGGTGCGCGCCGGGTGTTTGCCTGGGCGAAAGTGCACTGGGAGAAGATGGACGCCGAAAAGGTGGTGAACGAGGGGCCGCTGGAGGGCAAGGAGCATCGCCACCCTGAAAAGTACTATGACAGTGTCCTGAAGGGTGCTCACCTTGTGGCAGAGGAATGTGCTAAGGATGCAATATTTGAATGAATGTACTCATGTGATCCTGTAATGTGAAACAAGTTCATGTGCGCTATGTAACACTTGTGGATTTAAAATATTACCTTCTGGGTGGCCGTTTATAAAATTTGAGAGTTGGCCAGTCGTCAGCTTCTGCCCCCAAGTAACTAGTACTGAGGTGTTTGTGATAAACCTGATCACTCTTGATCCCAGTTTTGGGTCCTTTGAAGGAGGTGTTCAGCACAACGAACCAGGCAATCGGACTATAAAGCTTTATCACTCTCACTTAGCCATAGAAGTCTACAATTTTAAATTTTGGAGAAGCCTCTAGTATTCGGAAGGTCGAACTTGGGGTGCTATGTACGCCTAAATCGGACAAGGCCGACTGCTCGCCCAAAGCAGAAAAAATCTTTAAGGATTTGAGACCTCTCGAACAGTGACCGGCTCTCGCCGCATCATGACAATCAGTTTTCGGCTTTCTCTACTGAGGTGCTCGTCCAGAAGAACCGGGACAAAATTGCAGTAGTTCTCCCAGTGCTACCTTAGCCGAGATAGCGGAACGTAAGGTACCAAAACATGGGAGCCAGGCAAACCCAACTATTGACCCAAGACATGATTCGGAGCTGATGCATATAATGCTATAAGTTCGGGGTGCCACAATGTCGAAAGTGTTCGGACTTTTCATGCCGTGTTATGGGGTATACTGAATCCCCTGGTGCATTGGTCGTATCAGAATGTACGGGTGCGACTTGTCGTAAGTAAGCAGACAAGAAAAAAAAGATAAAGGAATGCAATAATGAGTTGATGCTGTATATTGTTATTTAAATGATACGTTAAACCGTATGCATACATGTAGTGCAATAATGAAAGAATAGGACTATTTGACATGTCCTATCCAAGGTCAAGCTGCGTGTGGGTATGCAAAACAGGTATATCGATCGTTATCAGAGACCACCTGAGGATTCCCTTGTACGTCAAAGCTTCTTGCTTCCTTGGTGTTTCCTTCTCGTGATGGGATTGATAATCAGACGGTCGGAGAGGGCCTTAAGAGAATAGGGGCCTAAAAGGAAGAAAATGTTAAAGGTATACGGGTCCTGAAGCGGATGAGTCGCATTATGGGCCGTGCCATGGCCGTGCCTCGGCCTATGCCCATGGTATCTTGAGTGCGTAATTATGTATGCGCGGCGCAAATTTCACCGCTTGACTAGGACTAGGACGGAGGCCGAATTGCTAGGCGAGCTCTAAACGTGCCTGGCGATCCTCTTGCAGGGTACTCCGGACTCGCTTAAAGGTGTCCGGGGTCTTTTTCGCCGAATTGGCGATTTGCCTCATGAGGCTGCTTTGCGCTTCTGCTGCAAGGGCCGTAGTGTGCTCCTCCGTGCGGAGCGAGCGGTCTGTGTTTCCATTAACTTTTATAACCCCGCAAGGTCCTGGCATTTTGAGCTTGAGGTATGCATAATGCGGTACCGCATTGAATCTGGCGAATGCGGTTTGTCCGAGCGGTGCATGATAGCCACAACGGAAGGGGACAATATCGAAGATTAACTCCTCGCTTTGGAAGTTGTCCGGAGATCCGAAGACTACTTCCAGCGTTATTGAGCCCATGCAACAGGCCTCTACACCTGGGATGACACCTTTAAAGGTGGTTTTGGTGGGTTTGATCCTCGAGGGGTTTATACCCATTTTGCGCACTGTATCCTGATAAAGCAAGTTCAGCCTGCTGCCACCGTCCATAAGGACTCGAGTGAGGTGAAATCCGTCAATGATGGGGTCAAGGACCAATGCGGCAAAACCACCATGACGAATACTGGTGGGGTGGTCCCTGTGATCGAAGGTGATCGGACAAGAAGACCATGGGTTGAACTTTGGGGCGACTGGCTCCATCGCATAGACGTCCCTCAGTGCACGCTTCCGTTCCCGCTTGGGAATATGGGTTGCTTATATCAAGTTTACTGTTTTCACGTGGGGAGGAAATTTCTTTTGTCCTCCCGTGTTTAGCGGCCGGGGCTCCTCCTCGTTGTTGCTATGCAGCCCCTTTTCCTTGTTTTCGGCATTCAACTTGTCGGCCTGTTTGAACACCCAACATTCTCTGTTGGTGTGGTTGGCTGGTTTATCGGGGGTGCCATGAATTTGACACGAACGATCGAGTATGCGGTCCAAGCTGGACGGGCCCGGATTGCTTCTTTTGAACAGCTTTTTCTGCTGACCAGATTTAGAGCCACTGAATCCGGCATTAACTATCATGTCTTCAGCGTTGTCGCCATTGTTACGGTGTTTGTGTCTGTTGTGATGTGGCCTGCCATTGCTATCTTTGGCATCTGAATTGCCAGGGTTTCTTGATGTGTCATTGCTGCGAGCCAACCAGCTATCCTCGCCTGCACAAAAGCAGGTCATGAGTGTCATGAGGGTTGCCATGGACTTCGGCTTTTCTTGGCTGAGGTGTCGGGCGAGCCACTCATCGCGGATGTTATGCTTAAATGCCGCTAAGGCCTCGGCATTTGGACAGTCGACGATTTGGTTCTTTTTAGTTAGGAACCGAATCCGGAATTTCCTGGCTAATTCCCCTGGCTGTTGGGTTATGTGACTCAAGTCATCGGCATCCGGTGGTCGCACATAAGTGCCCTGAAAGTTGTTACGGAATGCGTCCTCCAAATTCTCTCAACTGCCGATGGAGTTTGCCGGCAGGCTATTGAGCCAATGCCGAGCATGTCCTTTGAGTTTTAATGGGAGGTACTTGATGACATGTAGATCGTCACCGCAGGCCATGCAGATGTGGAGGAGGAAATCGTCGATCCATACCGCGGGGTCTATTGTGCCATCATATGATTCAATATTCACGGGTTTAAAACCTTTTGGGAATTCGTGATCCATTACTTCATCAGTGAAGCATAGGGGGTGTGCGGCGCCTCTCTACCGGGCTATATCACGACGCAGTTCATACGAGTCTTGTATGCTGTATTCGGCCCGGCCGGATTTGCTTTTAGTATATCCGGCGTGACGGTCGTCGTCACACGTTGGGGCGCGCCCCCGTGATCCATAGATCGTTCTTGCATGTACGGCCTTGTTTTCCAATACATCTTGCAGGTCCTATGTATTACCCCGTGCCTTGGTATTTTTGTTTAGCTGGCGACGGGGTGCGTGCTGGACTTCGGCCTGATATGCCGCTTTGTCTCGGCCACGAGGTGGTCGGTCAGCCGCATCATACGCTGGGAGCGTAGGCTTTAGTGCTTCCTCCTCGAGTTGGGGTAGCAACCTGCGCTTTTGGTAACTTTTGGTTGGGCGCTCGAGTTCGTATTCCTCGGCTGCCAGCACCTCGGTCCATCTATTCGCTAGCAGATCTTGATCAGCTTGAAGCTGTTGTTGCTTTTTCTTCAGGCTTTTTGCTATGGCTATAAGTAGGCGCTTGAAGCGCTCCTGCTCGACGGGATCCTCAGGCATGATAAATTCTTCGTCGCCGAGGCTCACCTCGTCATCGGAGAGGGGCATGTAATTGTCATCCTCTGATTCTCCGCCTGCCACCTGTTCCTTAGGGCTAGCTTGCCCATCCTCCCGCTCGAAGCCTGGATGGAGGGGATTGTCTTCGTCTTCGGCACTGTCCGCAGCATTATTTTCTCTTGTGCCGGTATCGCTGCTTTTGCTATGGCGGGGCTGAGAGCGGCGCCGATGACGTCGGTGCTTAGATTGCTTCTCGAGGGGATTATCCTCCATTGCCTTATTGCCATCGCTTTCTTTGGGGGTGTCCACCATGTATATATCGTATGATGAGGTGGCTGTCCAGTGCCCTATGGGCGGTGGTTCATGTTCTTCTCTTGCATCGTCATTCATACCGTCGATGTCTTCGGAGCCGAAATCAAGCATGTCGGTTAAGTCGTTGATAGTGGCTATTAAGTGGGTAGTGGGTGGGGAATGAATTTCGTCGTCCGCTTCCCACTCAAGCCGGACATAGTTCGGCCAAGGGTCTCCTGACAAGGAGAGAGACCTCAATGAATTTAGCACGTCGCCCAAGGGTGAGTGCTGAAAGTTGTCCGCGGTGGTAAACTCCATGATCGGTGCCCAATCAGATTCGATAGGCACGGACGCAGGCGGTTCGGAGGCTGTGGCCGGGGACGAATCCAAGGGTCCGGCAACACAGGTGTCGTAGGAGGTGAAGTCAGTATTCGGCTCTATCGCTGCTGGGTGTGTGGCCTCCGTGGCGGGGTCCATCCAACCGACCTCAAACGGCACGATCTGCTCCGGATTGAGGGCCGGAGTAGCCACAGGTGTGATCTCCCGAACACCATCCGACGGCAGAGCTAAGTCATGCTCGTTGCGACTGTGCGGCGCACCTGACATGGGCTGGAATCCGTCGAAGATCAAGTCTCCATGGATGTCGGTAGTATAGTTCAAGCTTCCAAACCTGACCTGATGGCCAGGGGCGTAGCTCTCGATCTGCTCTAGATGGCCAAGCGAGTTGGCCTGTAGTACGAAACCGCCGAATACGAAGATCTGTTCGGGGAGAAAAACCTCACCCTGGATCGCATCGTTGTCGATGACCGAAGGATCCATCAAGCCTTATGGTGATGGCACAGTGGAACTCTCAATGAAAGCACCAATGTCGGTGTCAAAACCGGTGGATCTCGGGTAGGGGGTCCCGAACTGTGCGTCTAAGGCGGATGGTAACAGGAGGTGATGACCCACAAGTATAGGGGATCTAACGTAGTCCTTTCGATAAGTAAGAGTGTCAAACCCAACGAGGAGCAGAAGGAAATGATAAGCAGTTTTCAACAAGGTATTCTCTGCAAGTACTGAAATAAGTGGTAACAGATAGTTTTGTGATAAGATAAATTGTAATGAGCAACAAGTAACAAAAGTAAATAAAGTGCAGAAAGGTGGCCCAATCCTTTTTGTAGCAAAGGACAAGCCGGAACAAGCTCTTATAATAGGAAAAGCGCTCCCGAGGACACATGGGAATATCGTCAAGCTAGTTTCCATCACGTTCATATGATTCGCGTTCGATACTTTGATAATTTGATATGTGGGTGGACCGGTACTTGGGTGCTGTTCTTACTTGAATAAGCATCCCACTTATGATTAAGCTCTATTGCAAGCATCCGCAACTACAACAAAAGTACTAAGGTAAACCTAACCATAGCATGAAACATATGGATCCAAATTAGCCCCTTACGAAGCAACACATAAACTAGGGTTTAAGCTTCTGTCACTCTAGCAACCCATCATCTACTTATTACTTCCCAATGCCTTCCTCTAGGCACAAATAATGGTGAAGTGTTATGTAGTCGACGTTCACATAACACCACTAGAGGCTAGACAACATACATCTTATCAAAATATCAAACGAATACCAAATTCACATGACTACTAATAGCAAGACTTTTCCCTTGTCCTCGGGGACAAACGTAATTACTCACAAAGCATATTCATGTTCATAATTAGAGGGGTAATAATATGCGTATAGGATCTGAACATATGGTCTTACACTAAATAAACCAACTAGCATCAACTACAAGGAGTAATCAACACTACTAGCAACCTACTAGCACCAATCCCGGACTTTGAGACAAGAATTGGATACAAGAGATGAACTAGGGTTTGGAGATGAGATGGTTCTGGTGAAGATGTTGATGGAGATTGCCCTCTCCCGATGAGAGGAGCGTTGGTGATGACGATGGTGATGATTTCCCCCTCCGGGAGGGAAGTTTCCCCGGCAGAACAGCTCTGCCGGAGCTCTAGATTGGATCCGCCAAGGTTCCGCCTCGTAGCGGCGGAGTCTCGTCCCGAAAAGTTCCTTCTTCTTTTTTTTTCTCATCGAAAGGCTTCATATAGGAGAAGATGGATGTCGGAGAGCCACCAGGGGGCCCACGAGGTAGGGGGTGCACCCTAGGGGGCACCCCCTACCCTCGTGAGCAGGGTGTGGGCCCCCTGGCCTTCATCTTTGGCGAGGATTTTTCTTTATTTATTTTAAGATGTTCCGTGGGGTTTTAGGATTTTTAGAGTTGCACAGAATAGGTCTCTAATATTTGTTCCTTTTCCAGCCCAGAATTCCAGCTGCCGGCATTCTCCCTCTTCATGTAAACCTTGTAAAATAAGAGAGAATAGCCATAAGTATTGTAATATAAAGTGAAATAACAGTCCATAATGCAATAAATATCAATATAAAAGCATGATGCAAAATGGACGTATCAACTCCCCCAAGCTTAGACCTCGCTTGTCCTCAAGCGAAAAGCCGATAACAATAAATATGTCCTCGTGTTTAGAGGTAGAGGCGTCGACAAAAATAAAATACGGACATGAAGGCATCATGATTATTCTCATAACAGCAACATATATAGATTTTGTCATATGATTGCTTATGTTCAAGTGATGATCTATTCACAATGCAAAAGTATAAATCATAAACCTTATTGGGCTCCGACAAACTATAATCTCAGTCATTGAAACAATTGCAATTTATCATAACATCAGAAAGAGTCTATGTCAGAGCTAAAAAGCAGGTCCACATACTCAACTATCATTTAGTCCTCCATAATTGCTAACACTCATGCAATACTTGTGGTTACGGAGTTTTAATCGGACACAGAGAAAGATAGGGGCTTATAGTTTTGCCCCACAACCTTTTACCTCAAGGGTAATGTCCACAATAATGGTTCATGCTCCCCTACATCCAATTAGATATATATATATCATGTTCTTTCCAACATGCTAAGCTTGCCAAAGGATAAAATGAAAAAGAAAAGGTGAAGATCACCATGACTCTTGCATAATGTAGAAGATAATAATAAAGGATAGGCCCTTCATAGAGGGAAGCAGAGGTTGCCATGCACTTTTATGGTTGGATGCACAAAATCTCAATGTGAAAGAATGTCACTTTATATTGCCCCTTGTGATATGAACCTTTATTATGCAGTCCGTCGCTTTTATTACTTCCACATCACAAGATTGTATAAAGCTTATTTCTCCCACACCAATCAATCATACATATTTAGAGCAATTTTTATTGCTTTGCACCGATGACAACTTACTTGAAGGATCTTACTCAATCCATAGGTAGATATGGTGGACTCTCATGGCAAAACTGGTTTAAGGATATTTGGAAGCACAAGTAGTATTTCTACTTGGTGCTGAGAATTTGGCTAGCATGAGGGGGAAAGGAAAGCTCAACAAGTTAGAGGATCCATGACAACATACTTTATCTCAGATATAAGAAAGACATAACTCATTACGTTGTCTTCCTTGTCCAACATCAACCCTTTAGCATGTCATATTTTAATGAGTGCTCCCAATCATAAAAGATGTCAATGATAATATATCTATATGTGAAAACCTCTCTTTCCTTATTACTTCCTATTAATTGCAACAATGACCAAAGCTATATCTGCCAACTCCCAACAACTTTTAATCATCATACTCTTTCTATGTGAAGTCATTACTCTCAATAAGATCAATATGAACTCTTTGTTTCTTTTTATTCTTTTTCTCTTTTCTTTTATTCACCCAAGATCATGGCAAAATAATCAAGCCCTTGACTCAACACTAATCTTTATTATATATAGCTCACGGACTCCATTACAAAGAGAGATCATAAAGCAAAACTCAAAACTAGATCATGCCATAAACTTTATTCTACTAGATCAAGATACTACTAATAGGATCGAACTAAGAAAAACGATAAAGATAGGAGTTTTGATTGTGATACGATACCGAGGCACCTCCCCCAAGCTTGGCAGTTGCCAAGGGGAGTGCCCATACCCATGTGATTATGTCTCCTTTGTCGGTGAAGAAGGTGGTGGTGATGTTGGCTTAGTTGATGGCTTAGGCTTCTCCCTTAATTTCCGCTTGAGGGCGGCATTTTGATCCCTCAAATCATCAATCTCCCACTCCAGGGTTAATATCTTTTTGCATAGGTCCTGCTTATTTTCCTGCAAGAGACGAAAAGGGATAAGCTCAAACTTGGGTTTCTTTACCCTATCAAGGAGACTTGACTTTTTGAACTCCACGTGCATGTCCCCAGGTTGAGGTAAGGGTGCTTCATCTTCATCTGAGCTCGTCTCCTCCTTCCCCTTGGGTTCATAGTCCTCTTCTTCCTCTGTGGTCGATCCATCGTGTTCCACATATCCATAGACCTTGGGATTTGCTAAGTAATCATCCACACAGCTTTCTCCTTCCGAATCCTGGGAAGACATGTTGATTTAATCTGCAACGGGACAGCTCGAAACGAAACAGAGGATATTTGCGTGATACGGGATTCAAAACCTTCGGGAGAATATATAATGAATTTTTACCAACCAAAATATGTAACGTGCAAGAAAATGGAGTCCGGAAGGAACACGAGGTGCTCACGAGGTAGGGGGCGCGCCCACCACCCTCGTGGGGCCCTTGTGTCCTTCCCGGACTGCTACTTATTTTTCTATTTTTCTAAATATTCCAAAATGGAGAAATATTTCCTTAAAAATTGTTTTGGAGTCGGTTTACTTACCGTACCACATACCTATTCCTTTTCGGAGTCTGAAACGTTCCGGAAAGTGTCCCTTATGTATTCCTCCGGGGTTACGGTTTCAATAATATTGGTTTCAACATTTATGGGATTACCTGAGCTATAATTTTTGATTCTTTGACCGTTTACCACCTTCGGATTTGTGCCTTCAAAGTTGTTGATTTTTATGGCACCAGAACGATAGACCTCTTCGATAACATAGGGGCCTTCCCATTTAGAAAGAAGTTTTCCTGCAAAAAATCTTAAACGAGATTTCTATAGCAATACATAATCACCTACATTAAACTCATGCTTTTGTATCCTTTTGTCATGCCATATTTTAACTTTTTCTTTAAACAACTTGGAATTTTCATAAGCTTGGTTTCTCCATTCATCAAGTGAGCTAATATCAAATAACCTCTTTTCACCGGCAAGTTTGAAATCATAGTTGAGCTCTTTAATAGACCAATATGCCTTATGTTCTAGTTCGAGAGGTAAGTGACATGCTTTTCCATAAACCATTTTATACGGAGACATACCCATAGGATTTTTATATGCAGTTCTATAGGCCCATAATGCATCATCAAGTTTTTTGGACCAATTCTTTCTAGACCTATTAACAGTCTTTTGCAAAATTAATTTGAGCTCTTATTGCTCAAATCTACTTGACCACTAGACTGTGGGTGATAAGGAGATGCAATTCTATGATTAAGCATTTTAATAGAAGTGTTATGAGCAGCACTACTAGTTGGAATAGCTTCTACCCACTTAGTAACGTAATCAACAGCAACTAAAATATGTGTGTATCCATTAGAGGCAGGAAAAGGTCCCATATAATCAAAGCCCCAAACATCAAACGGTTCAATAACAAGAGAATAATTCATAGGCATTTCTTGACGTCTACTAATATTACCAATTCTTTGACATTCATCACAAGACAAGACAAACTTACGGGCATCCTTGAAGAGAGTAGGCCAATAAAAACCAGATTGCAATACCTTATGTGCAGTTCTATCTCCAGCGTGGTGTCCTCCATAAGACTCGGAATGACACTTGCATAGGATTTGTTCCTGTTCATGCTCAGGTACACAATGTCTAATAACACCATCTACTCCTTCTTTATAAAGATGTGGGTCATCCCAAAATTAATGTCTCAGGTCATAGAAAAACTTCTTCTTTTGCTGGTATGTGAAGCTAGGTGGTATAAACTTAGCAACAATATAATTAGCATAATCAGCATACCGTGGATTACTACGAGAAGTACTTATAACATTTAATTGTTCATCAGGAAAGTTATCATTAATAGGTAGTGGGTCATCAAGAACATTCTCTAACCTAGACTAGTTGTCTGCAACGGGGTTCTCAGCTCCCTTTCTATCAACAATATGCAAATCAAATTCTTGTAGCAAGAGAACCCATCTAATAAGTCTAGGTTTAGCATATTTCTTTTCCATCAAGTATTTAATAGCAGAATGATTAGTGTGGATAGTTACTTTAGAATCAACAATATAAGGTCTGAACTTATCACAAGCAAATACAACTGCTAAAAGCTCTTTTATGTAGTAGCATAATTTCTTTGAGCATTGTCTAGAGTTTTACTAGCATAATTAATAACATTTAATTTCTTATCAACTCTTTGCCCTAGAACAACACCTACAACATAATCACTAGCATCACACATAATTTCAAAGGGTATATTCCAATCAGGTGGCTGAACAACAGGTGCAGAGACTAATGCTTTCTTAAGTGTTTCAAATGCTTCTACATAATCATCATCAACGACAAATGGTATATCTTTTGCAATAAATTAGTCAGAGGCCGAGAAATTTTTGAGAAGTCCTTAATGAACCTCCTATAAAATCTGGCGTGACCAAGGAAATTTCTTATACCTTTGATGTCCTTGGGACATGGCATCTTTTCAATAGCATCGACCTTGGCTTTATCAACTTCAATACCTCTTTCAGAAACTTTATGCTCCAAGACAATACCTTCATTAACCATAAAGTGGCACTTTCCCAATTCAAGACAAGATTAGTTTCTTCACATCTCTGCAAAACTTGATCAAGATTGCTCAAGCAATCATCAAAAGAGGAACGATAGACGGAAAAATCGTCCATGAAAACCTCACAAATCTTTTCACAAAAGTCAGAGAATATAGCCATCATGCATCTTTGAAAGGTAGCAGGTGCATTACATAAACCAAAAGGCATACGTCTATAAGCAAAAGTACCAAAAGGGCATGTAAAAGTAGTCTTTGATTGATCTCTAGCCGACACAGGTATTTGAGAGAAACCAGAATAACCATCTAGAAAGCAATAGTGTGTATGTTTGCATAATCTTTCTAGCATTTGATCAATAAAAGGTAAGGGGTAATGATCTTTCTTAGTAGCTTTATTTAATTTGCGTAAATCAATTACCATCCTATAACCTGTGATAATTCTTTGTGGAATCAATTGATCTTTATCATTAGGAACAACAGTAATACCTCCCTTCTTAGGTTCAATAGGTTGAGGAGCAACTCTTTGCTCTACTGGACGGGGTGAAGATACCCCGAACAAGCCCCTCAGAGAATTACTTTCCATAGTAGCAAGTGACAGTAAATTTCAGCACACTATAAATTTTCCTTACCAAATTCCACCTACCAAAAGCGCTACACTCCCCGAAAATGGCGCCAGAAAACAGTCTTGATGACCCACAAGTATAGGGGATCTATCGTAGTCCTTTCGATAAGTAAGAGTATCGAACCCAATGAGGAGCAGAAGGAAATGATAAGCAGTTTTCATCAAGGTATTCTCTGCAAGTACTGAAATAAGTGGTAACAGATAGTTTTGTGATAAGATAAATTGTAACGAGCAACAAGTAACAAAAGTAAATAAAGTGCAGCAAGGTGGCCCAATCCTTTTTGTAGCAAAGGACTAGCCGGAACAAACTCTTATAATAGGAAAAGCGCTCCGGACACATGGGAGTATCGTCAGGCTAGTTTTCATCACGTTCATATGATTTGCGTTCGATACTTTGATAATTTGATATGTGGGTGGACCGGTGCTTGGGTGCTGTCCTTACTTGAACAAGCATCCCACTTATGATTAACCTCTATTGCAAGCATCTGTAACTACAACAAAGGTATTAAGGTAAACCTAACCATAGCATGAAACATATGGATCCAAATCAGCCCCTTACGAAGCAACGCATAAACTAGGGTTTAAGCTTCTGTCACTCTAGCAACCCATCATCTACTTATTAGTCCCCAATGCCTTCCTCTAGGCCCAAATAATGGTGAAGTGTTATGTAGTCGATGTTCACATAACACCACTAAAGTCTAGACAACATACATCTTATCAAAATATTAAACGAATAGCAAATTCACATGACTACTAATAGCAAGACTTCTCCCTTGTCCTCAGGAACAAACATAATTACTCACAAAGCATATTCATGTTCATAATCAGAGGGGTAATAATATGCAAATAGGATCTGAACATATGGTCTTCCACCAAATAAACCAACTAGCATCAACTACAAGGAGTAATCAACACTACTAGCAACCTACTAGCACAAATCCCGGACTTTGAGACAAGAATTGGATACAAGAGATGAACTAGGGTTTGGAGATGAGATGGTGCTGGTGAAGATGTTGATGGAGATTGCCCTCTCCTGATGAGAGGAGCTTTGGTGATGATGATGGTGATGATTTCCCCCTTCGGGAGGGAAGTTTCCCCGGCAGAATAGCTCCGCCGGAGCTCTAGATTGGATCCGCCAAGGTTCCGCCTTGTAGCGGCGGAGTCTCGTCCCGAAAAGTTCCTTCTTCTTTTTTTTCTCATCGAAAGGCTTCATATAGGAGAACATGGACGTCGGAGAGCCACCAGGGGGCCCACGAGGTAGGGGGGCGCGCCCTAGGGGGGGCACCCCCCACCCTCATGAGCAGGGTGTGGGCCCCCTGGCCTTCATCTTTGGCGAGGATTTTTCTTTATTTATTTTAAGATGTTCCATGGAGTTTCAGGACTTCTGGAGTTGCGCAGAATAGGTCTCTAATATTTGCTCCTTTTCCAGCCCAGAATTCCAGCTGCCGGCATTCTCCCTCTTCATGTAAACCTTGTAAAATAAGAGAGAATAGCCATAAGTATTGTAATATAAAGTGAAATAACAGTGCATAATGCAATAAATATCGATATAAAAGCATGATGCAAAATGGACGTATCAGGAGGCAGGGGACACAATGTTTACCCAGGTTCGGACCCTCTCGATGGAGGTAATACCCTACTTCCTGCTTGATTGATCTTGATTATATGATTATTACAAGAGTTGATCTACCACGAGATCGTAGAGGCTAAACCCTAGAAGATAGCCTATGATTATGATTGTTCTCGTCCTATGGACTAAACCCTCCAGTTTATATAGATACCGGAGGGGGCTAGAGTTACACAGAGTCGGTTACAAGGGAGGAGATCGACATATCTGAATTGCCAAGCTTGCCTTCCACGCGAAGGAGAGTCCCACCTGGACACGGGACGAAGTCTTCAATCTTGTATCTTCATAATCCAACAGTCCGGCCAAAGGATATAGTGCGGCTGTCCGAGGACCCCCTAATCCAGGACTTCCTCAGGGGGCACCCTAGAACACACAAGTTGATTGTTTCTAGCCGTGTGCGGTGCCCCCTCCACCATAATCCACCTCGGTTATATCGTACCGGTGGTTAGGCGAAGCCTTGTTCCGGTAGCATCATCATCACCGTCATCACGCCGTCGTGCTGACGAAGCTCTCCCTTGACACTCTGCTGGATTGTGAGTTCGTGTGACGTCACCGAGCCGAACGTGTGCAGATCGCGGAGGTGCCGATACTTTCGCTACTAGGATCAATCGATCGTGAAGACGTACGACTACATCAACCGCGTTGTCATAACACTTCCGCTTATGGTCTACGAGGGTACCTAGAGAACACTCTCCCCTCTCGTTGTTATGCATCACCATGATCTTGCGTGTGCATAGGATTTTTTTTTTGAAATTACAGCGTTCCCCAACAATATGTGAGTTATGTTGATGAGTAATTGTGCTCTAGTAGGAACATTTGTGTTATGGTTTGTGATTCCCTTTGCAAGTACGAAAGTCAATAGTCATGCAATGAAAATTATGTCCTACTTGTGGTGCATTATTCGGTGTTAATTATGCTTAATTCTTTCTTATGAGATTGTTCGTTTCTTGGTTGGTCGCTTCCCAATCTTTTTCTAGCCTTCATTTTGCACTAAGTACTCCGGCCGGTCCTTTTTACTCCGCACATTAGCTTTGTCTGAAGTCAAAGTTTGCTAAGTTTGACCAAATTTATATTAGAAAATATTAACATCTATAACATCTAATAAATATAATATGGAAATATATTCCGAGATGGATCTAATAATAAATGTGCTGTTATGTGAATGTTAAAAAAATTTTGTATAAACTTGGTAAAAGTTGGATGAGATTGACTTCAGACAAACCTAATATGAAGAGTAAAAAGGACCAGAGGGGGTATGACCTCTACTTGTGCATCCAAAATCCCTTAAACCAGTTTTTCCACATGAGTCCACTACATCTACCTTTGCCGTTCTAAGCAAATTTGCATGTGCCATCTCTAATTATCAAAATAAACTTCTCTTCTGTGTGTTTGTTTCGCTCATGGAACGGTAACGGGTGGCCATTATTTTCCATGCTAGATGTGTTATTCTCAAAATGAGTGTTTATTCACTTGTCATTGCACGAGAGTAGGGCAAAGGTATTAGGGATGCCCACTCCCGAAATGCAAAAACAAAAATGAATTTACTTTATGTTGTCAAATAATAAATTCCTTGGAAAATGTTGGTATGGAGGGCACCTATGGATACGGCTAGCCATGGAAAGTGAAATTTATGGTGGAAAAAGGAATAAACTTTATTTTCTGTTTGGGAACCGCCTATGGCATATCTAGCATGGAAAGCGTTTGGAACTCTAAGTCGTTTTCGTTGATGGGATGGATACACCTCCCAAAATGTTTTTATCTAAAGTTTTTCGCTTTGAGCTCTGGTAGCTCTACAAATCCCTACTTCACTCTGCGAAGGGACTTTCTATTACTATTATGCAATTTTTTTAAAATTTGAGTCTCCATATTCTCTTATGAAAGCACCAACTAGTAGGCAATATGATCGTGATCAAGTATTGGGTGTAGTTAATATTCGAGTGTGTTTCATGAATGGATCAATGTTTGAGCATGATGGGCTATGGATAACTTATTTTAGCATTGATATTTTGAAGGACATGATTTCTTGTTGATATGCTTGAGTATCTAAATTATTGTGTCGAAACTAGACTATTGCTTTGAATTACATAAAAGTCCAAATGTCCATGCTATAAAGAAAATAATATGATATGACTTGATGAACAACACTCCACATCAAAAATTCTGTTTTTTATCACTTACCTACTCGAGGATGAGTAGGAGTTAAGCTTGGGGATGCTGATACGTCTCCAACGTATCTATAATTTTTGATTGTTCCATGATGTTTTATTATCAATCTTGGATGTTTTATAGTCATTTTATAGTCATTTTATATCATTTTTTGGTACTAACCTATTGACATAGTGCCCAGTGCCAGTTCCTATTTTTTCATGTTTTTTACATCACAGGAAATCAATATCAAATGGAGTCCAAATGGCACAAAACTTTACAATGATTTTTTATGGGCCAAAAGGAAGAAGATGGGCCCTGGTTGGACCTTGTGGGGGGGTGCCCCGAGGGGGGCAAAACCCACCAGGGCGCGCCAGGGTTGTGCCCACCTCGGGTTCCCCTCGGACCGCCTCTTTGCTCTATAAATACCCAAATATTCCCAAAACCCTAGGGGAGTCGACGAAATATTCATCCAGCCGCCACAGAGTCCAGAAACACCAGATCCAATCTAAACACCATCACGGAGGGGTTCACCACTTCCATTGGTGCCTCTCCAATGATGCGTGAGTAGTTCTTTGTAGACCTTCGAGTCCATAGTAAGTATCTAGATGGCTCCATATTTCTCTCTTGATCCTCAATACAATGGTCTCTTGGATATCCATATGATGCAACTCTTTTTGCGGTGCGTTTGTTGGGATCGATGAACTTTGAGTTTATGATCAGATCTATGTTTTATATCCATGAAAGTATTCGAGTTTCTTTGATCTCTTTTATGCATGATCTCTTATAGCCTCGTATTTCTTCCCCAATATTTTGGTTTTGTATGGCCAACTCGATCTATTTATCTTGCAATGGGAAGAGGTGCCCGGTAGTGGGTTCGATCTTACGGTGCTTGGTCCTAGTAAAAGAAAGGGAACCGACACGTATGTATCGTTGCTACTAAGGATAAAAAGACGAGATCTATATCTACCACCATATAGATAAACGGATCTTGTCTACATCATGTCATCGTTCTTATTGCATTACTCCATTTTTCCATGAACTTAATACACTAGATGCATGCTGGATAGAGTCGATGTGTGGAGTAATAGTAGTAGATGCAGGCAGGAGTCGGTCTACTAATCTTGGATGTGATGCCTATGTAATGATCATTGCCCGGATATTGTCATAATTATTTGAAGTTCTATGAATTGCCCAATAGAAATTTGTTCACCCACCGTTTGCTATTTTTCTTGAGAGAAGCCACTAGTGAAACCTACGGCCCCTAGGTCTTATTTCTCATATATTTGCCTTTGCGATCTACTTTTTCCTTGCTTTTATTTTTTGATCTATTAAACCAAAAATCCAAAAATACCTTTCTGAAATTTATTTTATTTGGCGTTCGATCTATCAATATTTACAACTTTATCTCCCGTCACTCGCCATTTCTGGCGCCGTTACCCGAAAGGGATCGACAACCCCTTTAACACGTTTGGTTGTGAGGTGCTGTTATTTGTGTGCAGGGGTTGTTTACGTTGTGTTGCTTGGTTCTCCTACTGGTTCGATACCTTGGTTTCATAACTGAGGGAAATACTCTACCGTCGCTGTGCTACATCATCCCTCCCTCTCCGGGGAAATACCGACGTAGTTCTAGCTGCCATCATTCTCCTCCCTTGCCGCCGATAACTGTGTGAACGATTGATATGTCTCTGTCATATCTACTATTCCTAATGCTTTTACTCTTGTTTTGGACTCTAATTTGCATGATTTGAATGAAACTAACCCCGGACTGACGATGTTTTCAGCAAAACTACCATGGTGTTGTTTTTGTGCAGAAATAAAAGTTCTCGGAATGGAACAAAACTTTGCGAGGATGTTTAATACAATAAATGAGAATTTTTGGAGCCAAGAACCACCAGAGGGGGCCACCTGGGTGGGCACAACCAACCATGGTGCGCCCCCCCTCCAGGCGCACCCAGGTGGGTTGTCCCCACCTGGTGGCCCTGCAGACCCTGAATTCGACGCTATCAAATCACATATTTCCAGAAAAAAATCAAAGAGAAAGAATTATCGCGTTCCACGAGATGGAGCCGCCATCACTTCTTGTTCTTCATCGGGAGGCCAGATCTGGAGTCCGTTTGGGGCTCCAGAGAGGGGGATCTTCGATCTTCGTCATCACCAACCCTTCTCCATCACCAATTCCATGCTGCTCCCCACCAGGAGTGAGTAATTCCTTCGTAGGCTCGTTGGTCAGTGAGGAGTTGGATGAGATTCATCATGTAATCTAGTTAGTTTTGTTAGGGCTTTATCCCTAGTATCCACTATGTTCTGAGATTGATGTTGCTATGACTTTGCCATGCTTAATGCTTGTCACTTTGGGCTCGAGTGCCATGATTTTAGATCTGAACCGTTTATGGTATCACCATTATATCTATGTTCTAGATCCGATCTTGCAAGTTATAGTCACCTACTATGTGTTATGATCCGGCAACCCCAGTGTGACAATAGTCGGGACCACTGCCGGTGATGACCGTAGTTTGAGGACTTCATGTATTCACCATGTGCTAATGCTTTGTTCCGGTTCTCTATTAAAAGGAGGACTTATTATCCCTTAGTTTCCAATAGGACCCCGCTGCCACAGGAGGGTAGGACAAAAGATGTCATGCAAGTTCTTTCCATAAGCACGTATGACTATTTACAGAATACATGCCTACATTATATTTATGAACTGGAGCTAGTGTTGTATCGCCCTAGGTTATAACTGTCACATGATGAATATCATCCAACAAATCATCGATCCATTGCCTACGAATTTCTCTTATATTGTTCTTGCTAAGTGACCGCTGCTATCGTTACTGTTGCACTTGCTACAAAACTACTGCTACCATTGTTACTGTTACTATTGTGGCTACTACTATTATCAAAACTATCATACTACTTTGCTACTGATCACTTTGCTGCAGATAATTAATCTCCAAGTGTGGTTCAATTGACAACTCAGTTGCTAATACTTACAAATATTCTTTGGCTCCCCTTGTGTAGAATCTATAAATTTGGGTTGAATACTCTACCCATGAAAACTGTTGCAACCCCATATACTTGTGGGTTATCAAGACCTTTTCTGGCACCATTGCCGTGGAGCATAACTATATTTTTTGGAGCATAGCTATATTTGTTGAGTCACTTGGGATCATTATCAATTTATCACTCTAAAGAATCTGAAGGATGCTAAGACTAAGATTTTTCCCTCTAAGACGAGGGGAGGTAAGGAACTTCCATCTAGCTCTGCTTTAGATTCACCTTCTGTTATAAGAAAACTTGCAACAACACCACAAGCTATCAATCCTGATATGTCGCATGTTGTTGATGATGCCACTTCTGCTATGAATGATACTTATGATGATGCTAGTACCTTGCTTGATGATGATGTGCCATGATGTCTACTACACAACCTTCCTCTTGTAGACGTTGTTGGACCTCCAAGTGCAGAGGTTTGTAGGATAGTAGCAAATTTCCCTCAAGCGGATGACCTAAGGTTTATCAATCCGTAGGAGGCGTAGGATGAAGATTGTCTCTCTCAAACAACCCTGCAACCAAATAACAAAGAGTCTCTTGTGTCCCCAACACACCCAATACAATGGTAAATTGTGTAGGTGCACTAGTTCAGCGAAGAGATGGTGATACAAGTGGTATATGGATGGTAGATAAAGGTTTTTGTAATCTGAAAATATAAAAACAGCAAGGTAACTAATGATAAAAGTGAGCACAGATGGTATTGCAATGTGTTGAAACAAGGCCTAGGGTTCATACTTTCACTAGTGCAAGTCCTCTCAACAATAATAACATAATTGGATCACATAACTATCCCTCAACATGCAACAAAGAGTCACTCCAAAGTCACTAACAGCGGAGAACAAACGAAGAGATTATGGTAGGGTACGAAACCACCTCAAAGTTATTCTTTCCAATCAATCCATTGGGCTATTCCTATAAGTGTCACAAACAGCCCTAGAGTTCGTACTAGAATAACACATTCAAACACAAATCAACCACAACCCTAATGTCTCCTAGATACTCCAATGTCACCTCAAGTATCCGTGGGTATGATTATACGATATGCATCACACAATCTTAGATTCATCTATTCAAACCAACACAAAGTACTTCAAAGAGTGCCCCAAAGTTTCTACCGGAGAGTCAAGACGAAAACGTGTGCGAATCCTATGCATAGATTCATGGGCGGAACCGGCAAGTTTATCACCAAAATATACATCAAGTGGATCAATAGAATACCCCATTTTCACCACGGGTATCCCACACAAGACATACATCAAGTGTTCTCAAATCCTTAAAGACTCAATCCGATAAGATAACTTAAAAGGGAAAACTCAATCCATTACAAGAGAGTATAGGGGGAGAAACATCATAAGATCCAACTATAATAGCAAAGCTCGTGATACATCAAGATCGTGCCAACTCAAGAACACGAGAGAGAGAGAGAGAGAGAGAGAGAGAGATCAAACACATAGCTACTGGTACATACCCTCAGCCCCGAGGGAGAACTACTCCCTCATCGTCATGGAGAGCGCCGCGATGATGAAGATGGCCACGAAGAGGGATTGCCCCTCCAACAGGGTGCCGGAACGGGTCTAGATTGGTTTTCGGTGGCTACGGAGGCTTCTGGCGGTGGAACTCCTGATCTATTCTTGTCTCCGATAGTTTTACGGTAGATGGATATATATAAGCGGAAGAAATACATCAGGGGAGCCATAAGGGGCCCACGAGGGTGGAGGGTGCGCCCAAGGCGGTGGGCGCGCCCCCTGCCTCATGCTCTCCTCATTGATCGACTAACATGCACTCCAAGTCTCATGTATTACTTTCTTTCCAAAAGTAACTTTTCCGAAGGTTTCATTCCGTCTGGACTCCGTTTGATATTCCTTTTCTGCGAAACACTGAAACAAGGGAAAAACAGAAACTGGCACTGGGCTCTGGGTTAATAGGTTAGTCCCAAAAATCATATAAAATAGCATATAAATGCATATAAAAGATCCAAGGTTGATAATATAATAGCATGGAACAATCATAAATTATAGATACGTTGGAGACGTATCAGCATCCCCAAGCTTAATTCCTGCTCGTCCTTGAGTAGGTAAATGATAAAAATAGAATTTTTGATGTGGAATGCTACCTAACATATTTCTCTAAGTAATTCTTCTTTATTGTGGCAATAATATTCAGATCCGTAAGATTCAAGACAAAAGTTTAATATTGACATAGAAATAATAATACTTCAAGCATACTAACTAAGCAATTATGTCTCTTCAAAATAACATGGACAAAGAAAGTTATCCCTACAAAATCATATAGTCTGGCTATGCTCCATCTTCACCACACAACGTATTCAAATCATGCACAACCCCGATGACAAGCCAAGCAATTGTTTCATACTTTTGATGTTCTCAAACTTTTTCAATCTTCACGCAATATATGAGCGTGAGCCATGGATATAACACTATAGGTGGAATAGGATGGTGGTTGTGGAGAAGACAAAAAGGAGAAGATAGTCTCACATCAACTAGGCGTATCAACGGGCTATGGAGATGCCCATTAATAGATATCAATGTGAGTGAGTAGGGATTGCCATGCAACGGATGCACTAGAGCTATAAATGCATGAAAGCTCAACAAAAGAAACTAAGTGGGTGTGCATCCAACTTGCTTGCTCACGAAGACCTAGGGCATTTGAGGAAGCCCATTGTTGGAATATACAAGCCAAGTTCTATAATGAAAAATTCCCACTAGTATATGAAAGTGACATCATAGGAGACTCTCTATCGTGAAGATCATGGTGCTACTTTGAAGCACAAGTGTGGAAAAAGGATAGTAGCATTGCCCCTTTTTATTTTCTTTTTTTGGGCCTTCCTCTTTTTTTTTGCCTTTTTCTTTTTGGGGGGGACAATGCTCTATTATTCATGATCATCACAGTTCTATTTATTTACAACTCAATGATTACAACTCGATACTAGAACAAAGTATGACTCTACATGAATGCCTCCGGCGGTGTACCGGGATGTGCAATGACTCATGAGTGACATGTATGAAAGAATTATGAACGGTGGCTTTGCCACAAATACAATGTCAACTACATGATCATGCAAAGCAATATGACAATGATGGAGCGTGTCATAGTAAACGGAACGATGGAAAGTTGCATGGCAATATATCTTGGAATGGCTATGGAAATGCCATAATAGGTAGGTCTGGTGGCTGTTTTGATGAAGGTATATGGTGGGTTTGTGATACCGGCGAAAGGTGCATGCTATTAGAGAGGCTAGCAATGGTGGAGGGGTGAGAGTGCATATAATACTTGGACTCAACATTACTCATAAAGAACTCACATACTTATTGCAAAAATCTATTAGTTATCAAAAAAAAGTACTACGCGCATGCTCCTAGGGGGATAGATTGGTAGGAAAAGACCATCGCTCGTCCCCGACCACCACTCATAAGGAGGACAATCAATAAATACGTCATGCTCCGACTTCTTAACATAACGGTTCACCATACGTGCATGCTACGGGAATCACAAACTTCAACACAAGCATTTCTCAAATTCACAACTACTCAACTAGCACAACTCTAATATCACCATCTCCATATCTCAAAATAATTATCAAGTATCAAACTTATCTTAGTATTCAATGCACTCTATATGAAAGTTTTTTATTATATCCCTCTTGGATGCCCATCATATTAGGACTAGTTTCATAACCGAAGAAAACTACCATGTTGTTCTAAAGACTCTCAAAATAATATAAGTGAAGCACACGAGTCCATCCATTTCTTCAAAATAAAACCACCACCGTGCTCTAAAAAGATATAAGTGAAGCACTAGAGCAAATGATAAACTGCTCTGAAATATATAAGTGAAGACCAATGATGCAACTATGTGAAGACTCTCTAACATTAAAGAATTGCATATCTTGGTATTTTATTCAAACAGCAAGTAAAACTAAATAAAATGACGCTCCAAGCAAAACAGATATCATGTGGTGAATAAAAATATAGCTCCAAGTAAAGTTACCGATAAACGAGGACGAAAGAGGGGATGCCTTCCGAGGCATCCCCAAGCTTAGGCTCTTGGTTGTCCTTGAATATTACCTTGGGGTGCCTTGGGCATCCCAAATCTTAGGCTCATGCCACTCCTTATTCCATAGTCCATCGAATCTTTACCCAAAACTTGAAAACTTCACAACACAAAACTTAACAGAAAACTCGTAAGCTCCGTTAGTATAAGAAAGCAAATCACCATCATAAGTTACTGTAATGAAATCATTCTAAATTCATATTGGTGTAATATCTACTGTATTCCAACTTCTCTATGATTCATACCCTCCGATACTACTCATAGATTCATCAAAATAAGCAAATAACTTGATGAAAACAGAATCTGTCAAAAACAGAACAGTCTGTAGTAATCTGTAGGTTTCGACCACTTCTGGAACACATAAAGTTCTCAAATAAATTGCTGGACGTGAGGAATTTATCTATTAATCATCTTCAAAAAGAATTAACTAAATAGCACTTTCCAATAAAAACTGGCAGCAATTCTCGTGAGCCCTAAAGTTTCTGTTCTTTTACAGCATGACCGTAAAGACTTTCCCCAAGTCTTCCCAAAGGTTCTACTTGGCACAAACACTAATTAAACACAAAAAAAAAACCATAACAGAGGATATATGAAATATTTATTACTAAACAGGAACAAAAATCATGGAACAAAAATAAAATTTGGTTGCCTCCCAACAAGCGCTATCGTTTAACGCCTCTAGCTAGGCATGATGATTTCAATGATGCTCACATAAAAGATAAGAATTGAAACATAAAGAGAGCATCATGAAGAATATGACTAGCACATTTAAGTCTAACCCACTTCCTATGCATAGGGATTTTGTGAGCAAACAATTTGTGGGAACCATAATCAACTAACATAGGAGGGTGAAACAAGCATAACTTCAAAACTTTAAGCACATAGAGAGGAAACTTGATATTATTGTAATTCCTACAAGCATATATTCCTCCCTCATAGTAATTTTCAGTATCATCATGAATGAATTCAACAATATAACCAGCACGTAAATCATTCTTTTCATGATCTACAAGCATAGAAAATTTATTACTCTCCACATAAGCAAATCTATTCTCATCAATAGTAGTGGGAGCAAACTCAATGAAATAACTATCATGTGAGGCATAATCCAATTGAAAATTAAAATAATGATGACAAGTTTCATGGTTATCATAATTCTTTATAGCATACAATCCATCACAATAATGATCATAGATAGCAACTTTGTTCTCATAATCAATTGGAACCTCTTCCGAAATAGTGGATTCATCACTAAATAAAGTAATGACCTCTCCAAATCCACTTTCATCAATATAATCATCATAAATAGGAGGAATGCTTTCATCATAATAAATTTGCTCATTAAAACTTGGGGGACAAAAAATATCATATAACATAGCTTCCCCAAGCTTGTGGCTTTGCATATCATTAGCATCATGGATATTCAAGGAATTTATACTAACAACATTGCAATCATGCTCATCATTCAAATATTTAGTGCCAAACATTCTAATGCATTCTTCTTCTAGCACTTGAGCACAATTATCGGAATCCTTATTTTCATGATAGATATTAAAAAGATGAAGCATATGAGGTACTCTCGATTCCATTTTTTTGTAGTTTTCTTTTACAAACTAAACTAGTGATAAAACAAGAAACAAAAAGACTCGATTGCAAGATCTAAAGACATACCTTCAAGCGCTAACCTCCCTGGCAACGGCGCCAGAAAAGAGCTTGATGTCTACTACACAACCTTCTTCTTGTAGACGTTGTTGGGCCTCCAAGTGTAGAGGTTTGCAGGACAGTAGAAAATTTCCCTCAAGTGGATGACCTAAGGTTTATCAATCCATAGGAGGCATAGGATGAAGATGGTCTCTCTCAAACAACCCTGCAACCAAATAAAAAAGAGTCTCTTGTGTCCCCAACACACCCAATACGATGGTAAATTGTATAGGTGCACTAGTTCGGCGAAGAGATGGTCATTCAAGTGGTATATGGATGGTAGATAAAGGATTTTGTAATCTGGAAATATAAAAACAGCAAGGTAACTAATGATAAAAGTGAGCACAGATGGTATTGCAATGTGTTGAAACAAGGCCTAGGGTTCATACTTTCACTAGTGCAAGTCCTCTCAACAATAATAACTTAATTGGATCACATAACTATCCCTCAACATGCAACAAAGAGTCACTCCAAAGTCACTAATAGCGGAGAACAAACGAAGAGATTATAGTAGGGTACGAAACCACATCAAAGTTATTCTTTCCAATCAATCCGTTGGGCTATTCCTATAAGTGTCACAAATAGCCCTAGAGTTCGTACTAGAATAACACCTTAAGACACAAATCAACCAAAACCCTAATGTCACCGACATACTCCAATGTCACCTCAAGTATCCGTGGGTATGATTATATGACATGCATCACACAATCTCAGATTCATCTATTCAAACCAACACAAAGTGCTTCAAAGAGTGCCCCAAAGTTTCTACCAGAGAGTCAAGATGAAAACGTGTGCCAACCCCTATGCATAGGTTCATGGGCGGAACCCGCAAGTTGATCACCAAAACATACATCAAGTGGATCAATAGAATACCCCATTGTCTCCACGGGTATCCCACGCAAGACATACATCAAGTCTTCTCAAATCCTTAAAGACTAATCCGATAAAATAACTTCAAAGGGAAAACTCAATCCATTACAAGAGAGTAGAGGGGGAGAAACATCATAAGATCCAACTATAATAGCAAAGCTCGCGATACATCAAGATCGTATCACCTCAAGAACACGAGAGAGAGAGAGAGAGATCAAACACATAGCTACTGCTACATACCCTCAGCCCCGAGGGAGAACTACTCCCTCCTCATCATGGAGAGCACCGGGATGATGAAGATGGCCACCGGAGAGGGATTGCCCCTCCAGTAGGGTGCCGGAATGGGTCTAGATTGGTTTTCGGTGGCTACGGAGGCTTCTGACGGCGGAACTCCCAATCTATTCTCGTGTTCGATAGCTTTAGGGTATATGGATATATATAGGCGGAAGAAATACATCAGGGAAGCCACGAGGGGCCCATGAGGGTGGAGGGCGCGCCCAGGGGGATGGGCGTGCCCCCCTGCCTCGTGCTCTCCTCGTTGATTCCCTGACATGCACTCCAAGTCTCTTGTATTGCTTTCTTTCCAAAAATAACTTTTCTGAATGTTTCATTCTGTTTGGACTCCATTTGATATTCCTTTTCTGCGAAACACTGAAACAAGGGAAAAACAGAAATTGGCACTGGGCTCTGGGTTAATAGGTTAGTCCCAAAAATCATATAAAACATCCAAGGTTGATAATATAATAATAGCATGGAACAATCAAAAATTATAGATACGTTGGAGACGTATCATGCCACTAGGTGAATTTCTTGATGAACAAATTGCTAGAGTAAGACAACATGATATTGTTTAAACTAATGATGAGCTTGAAACTAAAAATCTTGAAACACCTACTAGAACTAGCCCTCCTAGATATGAATTTCCTAATGTACCGGAAGTTTATGTTATGGGTGAAGAGGCAACTAGATATATTCTTGCTTGTAAGGATAGAGATGATCTAGAGAAATTATTATGCAAGTATAAAGAAAAATCTTTAAATGCTAGAATGAAATGTGATCCTAATTTTGCTACTTCACTTATCTTTGTTGATGATAAGGATTATGAATTCTCCATCGACCCAGAGTTAATTACTTTGGTTGAATATGATCCTTTCCATGCTTATGAAACTGAAACTGTTGTGGCACATCTTACTAAGTTGAATGACATAGCCACCCTTTTTGCTCACGATGAGAAAATTTGCTATTACTATATCCTCAAATTATTTCTGTTCTCATTTAAGGCTGATGCTAAAGCTTGGTACAATACTCTTTCTCCTGGTTATGTGCATAGTCCCCAGGATATGATTTATTACTTCTCTAGAAAATATTTTCCTCCTCATAAGAAACAAGCTGGCTTACAAGAAACATTTAACTTTGCACAAATTGAAGAAGAGAGTCTCCCACAAGCTTGGGGGAGGATACTCCAATTTCTTAATGCTTTGCCTGAACATCCTCTTAAGAAAAATGAAATACTTGATATATTCTATAATGGACTAACCAATGCTTCTAGGGATTTCCTAGATAGTTGTGTTGGTTGTGTTTTCAGGGAACGAACTATTGGGCAAGCTGAAGAATTATTGAATAATATATTAAAAAATGATTGGACTCTTCCTGAACCACTAACTAAACCCACTCCGAAGAAGAGGGGTATTTTGTATCTCAGTCCTGAAGATATGCAAGAGGCAAAGAAATCTATGAAGAAAAAAGGTATTAAAGCTAAGCATGTCAAAAATTTACCTCCTATTGAAGAAATACATGGGCTTGATACACCACCACTGCCGAAGGTGGTAGAGGTAAATTCTCTAATGAAATTCGATGATAATGATAATCCTCACAATATGCACCCTACCCAATGCCTTTATGAGTTTGAAAATTACATTAGAAAACGAGATCACTTATATGCAAATGTTATGAAACAATTGAAATACAATTCTGCTATGATTGCTCGCTTGAGTGACTTGTTATATAGAATCTCAAATGATGTTAGAGGTGTGGGGAAGCATGCTTCTATGGTTCAAACCCAGTTAGAACAAGTTGCTAAATCTCAAAGAGAATTCTTAGATGAAATGAATAATAATATCAATGATCATCATGTTAGAGTAATGACTAGAGGAGGTAGAATGACTCGGGAATCAGTTTATCCAGAGGGACAGCAAAAAAAATTGAACAAGATTCTAAAAGGGTTAATACTGATACATGTAGTCCTTCTAAAAAGAAAAAGAAGAAGAAAAATGATAGGACTTTGCATGCCTCTAGTGAACCCGAAGTAGAAAACCCTCCTGATAATAAAGTTTCTATCTCTGATGTTGAAACTCAATCTGGTAGTGAACACTCACCTTCTAAAAATGAAAAAGATAATGATGAGGTTCATGAAGACACTCAAACAAATAATAAAGAACCATACAATGAAGTTGAGATAGAACCAGCAGCCGATCTTGATAACCCACAACCCAAGAATAAAAGATATGATAAAAGAGACTTTGTTGCTAGAAAACACGGTCAAGAAAGAGAACCGTGGGTTCAAAAACATATGGCCTTTCCACCTACCTCAACAGAAAAGAAAGGTGATGAAGAATTTGAACGCTTTGCTGAAATGCCGAGGCTAGTCTTTTTGCATACTCGCTTGACTGATATCCTTAAAATGCCTCCTTATGCAAAGTACATAAAAGACATCATCACCAATAAGAGAAAAATACCAGAAGCTGAAATATCCACCATGCTTGCTAATTATAATTTTAAAGATGGAGTACCTAAAAACTTGGAGATCAGAGAATACCTACTATACCTTGATCCATCAAAAGAAATTATGTGAAAACTGCTTTATGTGATTTGGGAGCTGTGTTAGTGTTATTCCTTTCTCTTTATACAAAATACTTGATTTGAATAATCACACACCTACTGAAAATATCTCTACAAATGGCTGACAAATCTACTGCCATACCTATCGGTGTTTGTGAGGATGTTCCTGTTGTTGTTGCTAATGTTAATATTTTGACTGACTTTGTTATACTTGCGATGCCCGAGGACGACATCATGTCGATTATCCTTGGTAGACCCTTCTTGAATAGTGCAGGGGCTGTTATTGATTGCAGTAAAAGCAAGGTCACTTTTCATATCAATGGTAATGAGCATAGGGTGCACTTTCCAAAGAAACAATTCCAAGTGAATGGTATTAATTTTATTGGGAAACCTCCGACAATCACTATTGGAAGTTTTCAACTATCCCTACCTATTGCCAAAAAGAAATATGAAATACTTATTGTTGGGGTCATTCATATCCCCGTCAAGGTAACTTAGTGATATACGAAAGTTCTTCGGTTTCATGCTAATCAAAAGTGGTTGTTAATAAGACTTAATCAACCTTATTAATGGATCATTTTTGAGAGGTATGAAGTTGATGAATTTAGTAGGCACTACCTTCTATCCCTCTCTGAATATTTTAAGAATTTTTGGTGCAAAAAACATCTGAGGGAGGTGCACCACGTGGGCACAACCCACCTGGACGCGCTAGGACCCCCAGGCGCGCCCTGGTGGGTTGTGGTCCCCATGTAGGCCCCCTCACTTATCCCTTCATCCCACATCACCACTACCTCCAGAAAAAAAATCACCATTGCTCTCTCTCTCTCGTGTTCTTGCTTTCAAATCCGCGGATTTTGATCTCTTTGCTCGAAACTCCATTTCCAAAACTGTTTTGGGGGATTGTTGCTTGGTATGTGACTCCTCTATTTGTCCAATTAGTTTTTGCTTTAGTGGTTTATATTTTTAATAGTTAGCTACTCTTGGTGCTGCTGTAGATGAGGTTGCATGTTGAATTCTTAGAGTTCTAAGTAGTTTGAATGCTTGCTATGGCCTCTATGCGTCCCTATGAATTGTTGCTACCAATCTTGTAAAGTTTTGTTGAGAAAATTTGGTGGACTAAAAATTTCAGAATTTTTGTTCATAGAAAAAACACGAGTATCTTTAGGAAGTTTGCTTCCTAGAAGAACTCCAAGGGAGGGATTGGGGAGTTATCTGACAGTGATCTCCATACCCGGAGAATGGCGGAGTGATACATCTCCAATGTATCTATAATTTATGAAGTAATCATGTTGTTATATTATCAATCTTGGGTGTTTTACAATCATTTTATAGCAACTTTATATCATTTTTTGGGACTAACATATTAACCCAGTGCCTAGTGCCAGTTGTTGTTTTTTGCTTGTTTTGTACATCGCAGGAAATCAATATCAAACGAAGTCCAAACACCGTGAAACTTTACGGAGGTTTTTTTGGACCAGAAGGAACCCAATGGGCCAGAGCTGCACCCGGGGGTGCCCCGAGGGGGGCACAACCCACCAGGGCCCGCCAGGGCCCCCTGGCGCCCCCAGGTGGGTTGTTCCCACCTCGGTGGCCTCCTGCACCCCCTCTTTGCACTATAAATTCCCAAATATTCTGAAACCCCTCGGGGTTAACCTAGATCAGAAGTTCCGCCGCCGCAGGGCTCCCTAGCCACCAAAAACCAATCTAGACCCGTTCCGGTACCCTACCGGAGGGGGGAATCATCTCCGGTGGCCATCTTCATCATACCGGCGGCCACCACGATGAGGAGGGAGTAGTCCACCCTCGGGGCTGAGAGTTTGTACCGGTAGCTATGTGTTTAATCTCTCTCTCTCTCTCTCCCGTGATCTATATCATGGGCTTTGTTAATATAGTCGGATCATATGATGTTTCTCCCCTCTATACTCTTGTTGTGATGAATTGAATCTTTACCCTTTGAAGTTTTGTCTTGTCGGATTGAATATTCAGAGATGAGAACACATGATATATGTCTTGCGGTATGAATACTTGATGTGAAAATTGGGGTATCTTATTGATTCACTTGATATATGTTATGGCATTCAACTCGCGGATTCCCGCAGTGATATTGGGGTAATCTATGCATAGGGGTTGATGCACGTTTTTCTCTGAAGGAAACTTTGGGGTCTCTCCATAGTTCTTTGTGTGGATTGTGTATTATGAATATGAATATGCTTTGGTGTTATTATAGTACGAACTCTTGGATAGATCGAACGAAAACAATAGCTTTTTGTTATTTTAGTCCGAACTCTTGAATAGATCGATCGGAAAGAGTAGATTTGAGGTGGCGTCGCACCCTACAAACAATTCCTACCTTTTGTTCTTCGCTAATAGGAACTCGGGAGTGATTCTTTTTTCTACTTTGAGGGATAATCATATGATCCAACTATGTTAGCATTGTTGAGAGATTGCACTAGCGAAAGTACGGACCCTAGGCCTTGTTTTTAAGCATTGCAACACAATTTTTGTTCCCGTTTACTATTAGTTACCTTGCTGTTTCTAGAATTTCAGATTATAAAAACCAATATCTACTATCCATATTACACTTTTATCAACATCTCTTCGCCGAACTAGTGCACCTATACAATTTGCCATTGTATTGGGTGTGTTGGGACACAAGAGGTTTCTTGTATTTGGTTGCAGGGTCGGTTGAGAGAGACCACCTTCATCCTACACCTCTTATGGATCGATAAACCTTAGGTCATACACTTGAGGGAAAATTGCTACTGTCCTAGAAAACTATGTGTTGTCCCAACACGTGTCTAGAAGAATAAAGTTGCATAGTAGACATCAAGCTCTTTTCTGGCGCCGTTGCTGGGGAGGTGAGTGCTTGAACGTATATCTTTAGATCTTGCAATTGAATCTTTTAGTTTCTTGTTTTATCACTAGTTTTGTTTATAAAAAGAAAACTACAAAAAATGGAATTTAGGTCGCATCCTATTATTGATCATCTATATAAAACCTTTCTTGAAAATGATGGATCGGAAAATTGTGCTCAATTGTTAGAAGAAGAAGTCAATAAAATGTTTGGTACAAAATGTTTGGATGATGATCATGATTTCAATGTTGTTAGTATGAATTCTTTGAATATCCAAAATGCTAATGATGATTGCACAAGTCATGACCAAAATGTTTCTTATAAGCATGTCACGTTTTGCGGAGTGAATTGGGAGTGCCTTTGCACACCAAAAAGGGAATATAGATTTTGTAAGAATCATAAATATTTAGAAACAAGAAAGTTGCAAGAGAGGCTAGATGATTGTGATGAAAGATTTAATTTTTCGCCATCCTTGTGAACTTTGCAATGAACATGGTCATTTAAATCTCCAATGCAAATTTTTTCATGATCAAATCGTGTCCAAAAATTGTGATAACTTTATTACCCTTGAGCATCATAAAGAGCTTAGTCTTCTTTTGGAGTATGAAGAAATGAAATGTGTAACTAAGGGTATTCCAAAATTTAATCTTAAGAGATTTCTCGATTTTGATCTAGAGGAAATTTATATGTTTTGTATGGTAAATTGCGTTGAGAATCCTTATATTGCCAACTACCTAAAGACAAGAGAACAAATGGAATATGAAGAGAGTACTAATGAAAGGGAAAATGTTTCCCATTACCCTCCTAGTGTTTACTAAGATGAATCAGGTAACGAGGAGGTGCTTACTATCCAATCAATCTCGTCAACAAGAAGCTTGAAAGAATCAATTAAACCAACACATGATGTGGTGAAGAAGAAGAAAAGAAGAAAGAGTAGAGGTAAAAAGGTATCTCTCCCAAATAATGTTGCTCATATCACCATTGTGCCTCATGAAAGTGCATCAAATATGTTGATGGAGGATGATGATATTGAGTAAGATTTTGTGATACCTACTATGTGTTGTAATGATTATGATTGGGAAGACAAGATATCCCTTATGATCTTGAAAATCTTTTTAACACTTGCTTGGAAGAATATGCTAATAATGTTTGCTATACTATTGGTGCCATCCGTGCTATTGATAAGAATGATTGTGATGATATGCACAACCACAAGCTTGGGGATGCTATGTTTGATGAGTATGATATGTTTGAAGATTTTTTTGCTGGAAATAATGCTTGTCCTAAGCTTGGGGATGCTTTGCTTAATGAATATAATCCTTTGATTTCTTCTACTTTTGATAAGAAAATTTATTATGATGATAGCATGCCTCCTATTTATGATGATTACATTGATGAAAGTGGGTTTGGAAGAGTGTCAACTCTAGGTAGTAGTGATCCCACTATTTTTAATGGTGTTGAATCATGAAAGTGGATTTGAAGAGGTCATGACTTTATTTAGTGATACATCCACTATTTTGGAAGAGGTTTCAATTGATTATGACAATGAAGTTGCTATCTATGATGATTATTATGATGACATCTATGCCATAAAGAGTGATAAATCTTCTATACTTGTGCATCATGAAAGGAGTGTTGTATGTGATAGCTATATTGTTGAATCTATTCATGATGCCTTTGAAAATTATTACGAGAAAGGAAATTATGCCCTTACATATCTCAATAATATCAAGTTTCTTCTCTATGTGTTGATTGTTTTGAAGTTACACTTTTTTTGCCTTCCTATGCTAGTTGATTCTTGATCACATAAGTTGTTTGCTCACATAGTCCCTATGCATAGGAAGTGGGTTAGACCTAAATGTGGTAGTCATATGCTTCATGATGCTCTCTTCATGTTTCAATTCATATCTTTTATGTGAGCATCATCAAAACCATCATGCCTACCTTAAAAGGCATTAAAGAAAAGCGCTTGTTGGGAGACAACCCAACACTTTTACCTACTGTTTTTGTGTTTTCACATGATTATGCTATTGTAGTAATCACGCAAATAATTCTAGTTTTTAACATAAGAGTGCTATTGAGTTTATTCTTTTTGCAGAAGATTAATATACAAATTTCTCAGGTTTTCCTAATTTTTCAGAATTTTTGGAGTAGCAGAAGTATGGTCTTTGTACAGATTACTACAGATTGTTCAGTTTTTGATAGATTCTGTTTCAAAGCATAGTTTGCTTGTTTTCTAGTTTCTATGGCTTATATTTCTCAATATAAATTGTAGAAATGATATGATACAGCAGGAATTGTGTGAGAACAATTATGAATCTTGTATTTGGCTGTACCAAAAGTGGAATGGTTTGCTCTTTATCATACTAACCTATCTCACAAAGTTCCGTTAAGTTTTTGTGTGATTGAAGTTTTCAAGTTTTGGGTGAGATATCGATATGAAGAGAATAAGGAGTGACAAGAACCTAAGCTTGTGGATGCCCAAGGCACCCTATGGTAATATTCAAGGAAGATCCAAGCAAGAAAGCATGGGGATGCCCCAGAAGGCATCCCCTCTTATGTCTCCAACATTATCGGTAACCTCACTTGCAGCTATGTTTTTATTCATCACATGATATGTGTTTTACTTGGAGCGTCAATTTATTTTGTTAGTATTTGCTTGCTGTTATTTAGAATAATGTTTTGCATCTTTTATTTCAATAAAAGTGGCAATGATAGCCTTTGCCATGCTTGTTTTGCAAGTATATATGTTGCTGTTTGAAAACAGAAAGTTTACCTCTGTTGCTAAAATTTCCTAGAAAAGTCAGAATGTGATAAAATGTTAAAACTTTTTGAAAAATGAGCTCTGATAAATTTTATACAGTGTGGTAAATTTTCATAACTTTTGGAGTTAGGTAAGTATTGATACCCTTGCATTCTTTACAGACTATACTATTTTGGCAGATTGCTGTTATGTTTGCATTATTTGCATATGTTTGCTTGTTTAATGATTCTATTTTAGCATAGGAGTATTAAATATACAGAGGCATTTAGTATATAATTTTAAATAATAATTTTAGTGATTTTCTACAGTAGAGAATGATAAGGTTTTTTGCATTGGTTTATACTAACTTATCTCACGAGTTCTTGTTGAGTTTTGTGTGGATGAAGCTTTTGAGATTTAGGAAAACCGTGATATGAGAGGAATTAAGGAGACACAAAAGTTCATGCTTTAGGATGCCCAATGCATCCCAAGATAATATTTCAATAACTCTCAATCATCTAAGCTTGGGGATGCCCCGGTAGGTATCCTACCTTTCTTCTTCAACAATTATCGGTTAGTATCGGTTGAGCCTATGTTTTTGCTTCTTCGCATGAGTTGTGCTATTGTTGGAATATCATTTTATTTTGTTTTGCTTGCTGTTTTAATAAAGTACTTAGATCTGATTTTTTTAAATAAAATAGACACTACAAGAAATATGTCAACTTATGACCTTCTGTCAGTGACCCTGGAAGAATTGGTCATAAATCTATGACCATTTTAGACCAATTGGTCAAAAGCTGTTCGGGGGGCTCCAAACCCTAAACCATTGCGACCATTTTGGTCAGAAAGGTCGTAATTTCCTTACACGAAATGGTCATAAAGCAGACAGCACTAGTCCGCTGCCTTATTTCTAGCTGATCATGACCAATATAGATGGTCATAACCTTGTAAATTGTGGTGGGTTGCTATGACTAGGCGCTACCTCATCAGTTTTGCCTATGTGTCATGTCCATGTGGCAGTTTTTGCCCTAGGTTGTGAAGCAACCTGTATTTCTGTCATTCCCAAAATTCCCAAAAAATCTCATAAATTCTTTGGGTCATATCTTCATCAAATATGTAAAAGTCCTTCCTTGCCTAGTTCAAATCTAATTCAACAATATTCATTTTCCTATTCTGTTCACAACAGCACTTTATGAAGGAAGTGCTATTTATATATTCTTGATTGCCCTAGGAATTTTTGGGCACTCTTTTCTATCCAAATCATTACCGCATGACAAAATTTAGCTCCATTTGCCTAGCAAATCTTCCTCGACAAATTTCCAAAGTTTTTGTCCACCTAGAAGCATTGTGAAGGAAGTACCTTTTTTATATCTCGAAATGACATGAAATTTATACAGTTCCTTCACATGCCCAAATTATCACCCTCCTCCAAATTTCAGCTCAGTCCAATCATCTATGTGAGCCCAGGTTCAATTTATATTTTATGGCCAAATTGGCACGTTGCAAAGCAAGTGTTATATAGACCCCTCCTATTACCCTCAAACTTTTCGGGCACTCTTCCATACCCAAATCATTGCCACATGATAATATTCAGCTCAATTTTCCTAGTAAATCTTTCTCAGGAAATTTCCAAAGTTTCTACCTCGAGAGAGGCTTACCCAAATGATCTGAAAATTTACCAGCGCATGACCATACCTAAGTAACTTACCTACACCAATTTTTAGCTCATTTAATTCATCCAATTTCTCTCACTAGTTTTCCCAAGTTTCTGTCCATAGAAGAGCATTGTGAAGGAAGTACTACTTTGGCATGTCCAAATGGTATCAATTTTCTACAATGCTTTCCTATGCCCAAATAACCATCCTCCACAAAATTTCAGCTCAATCCATTCATTATTTTGAGCCCAGCTTCAACATTCATATTTTTGTCCAGCGTGGTACTTTGCAAAGCAAGTACCACCTAGGATCCTCCTTTTGAGCTAAAAATTTGTGAAGACATTCTCCTCAGTATATGATCATCCTCAGCCAAAACTCACGCCCATTGGCCATGTGCATTTCCCGTACCGCTAATCAAACACTTGGCTGCTAATTCATGTTTGAGCATCGATCGGTCTCCTCGTGAGAATCTTATGTTGTGATTTTCTTCCTAGCACCAACCTGGGGAGTGCCCAACCCACTAGACATGCCTAGGCCGCCCAGAACACATGGCAACATTACGGTCACGCGGTGACCACGCGACGGGCATGCGAGTTTACGCGCTCTAGAGTTGGGGCCCTCGGCCACCGCCCAAACCTCGACGTATCGCCACCAAACCATGTATTTATGATTAAATAGGTCCTTATGTAACTAGAAATGATTTTTGGCAAAAATAAATAACAAACTATGAGGCAGCTGCAGTTCAAATTTGACCCGCTTCCAACTGAATCGGCGGAATTTTTTCTTTTTCACGAGAGGTGGATCAAAACTTTTGACACCCAACCATTTTGTCAATTGTGCATTAAATATGTCCTAGTATTTTATAAAAATGATTTGGTCCAATTTTGCAATAATTATTTGGTAGTTCCTTCACAAAAAAACCTCCTTTCGGGCACTCGAAAAATGGAAAATGGTTTTTTCGTCCAACGAAAATGAAAACTTCCTTAGGCAACATTGTTTGCCATTCCAATATGCACCCTTGTGCACAATATGAGATCATTTCAACAAAGTATGCCATGAATGTGGCCATAAGTTTGATCATTTGGCTTGAAAGCCATGAATCTTCACGCATGATAGCTCGTTTCTAAGAACACATTTTTAAAATAATTTCCGTATTACAAGTTTATTATTTTTCCTGGAAACTTGGTCACATATGATGACACAATGCGAAGGTTTTCCAATGTTTCGATTTTCTTTTGAATTTTTTATGCCCGTTTCAAAATGCGGTCAAAACGGCGGGCTTGACCGTTCCTAGCTAGTGGTTGAATCTTGGAAAACTTTTGGTGTTTCTCTGATTAAATAGATACTTTTGTACCTAAAAATGATTTTTGAGAAAAATAAGGAGCAAACTACGAGGTAGCTATAGTTCAAATTTGACTCGCTTCCAACTAAATCGGCGGAAATTTGTCTTTTTCACGAGAGGTGGATCAAAACTTTTCGCACCCAACCATTTTGTCAATTGTGCATCAAATATGTCCTAGTATTTTAGAAAATTGATTTGGTCCAATTTTGCAACAATTATTTGGGAGGTCCTTCACAAAAAAACCTCCTTTTGGGCACTCGGAAAATGAAAAATGGTTTTTTCGTCCAAAGAAAATGAAAACTTCCTTAGGGAACATTGTTTGCCATTCCAATATGCACCCTTGTGCACAATATGAGATCATTTGAACAAACTATGCCACAAATGTGGCCATAAGATTGATCATTTGGCTTGAAAGCCATGAATCTTCAGAGATGATAGCTCATTTCTGAGAACACTTTTTTAAAATAATTGCGTTATTACAAGTTTGTTATTTTTCCTGGGAACTTGGCCACATATAATGACACAATGCGAAGGTTTCCCAATTTTTTGATTTTTTTTGAATTTTTTATGCCCGTTTCAAAATGCGGTCAAAACGGCGGGAATGACCGTTCCTAGCTAGTGGTTGAATCTTGGAATTTTTTTGGCGTTTCTCTGATTAAATAGATACTTATGTACCTAGAAATAATTTTTGGAAAAAATAAAGAGCAAACTACGAGGTAGCTACAGTTCAAATTTGACCCGCTTCCAGCTGAATCGGCGAAAATTTGTCTTTTTCACGAGAGGTAGATCAAAATTTTTTACACCCAACCATTTGGTCAATTGTGCATTAAATTTGTTCTAGTATTTTAGAAAATTAATTTGGTAAAAAATTGTAATAAATATATGATAGGTCCTTCACAAGAGAACTCATTTTGGACACATGATAAATGAAAAAATGAATTAAAAGAAGTCATTTCTCATAACTCTTTATAAAAATATTTGTCTTATTTCAATTTGTGATTATTCCTGGAAACTAAATTCAAATTTGCTGACACAATGCGAAGTTTTTTTTTCAATTTTTCAGGTCATAATAAAATAGCTAACATGATTTAGCACCTTACTTTTAGTCGATTACGACCAATTTAAATGGTCAAAATATCATACCTGTATAATGCGTTTTGATTGGTCCAGAGGCCTCTCACGCGGATCGTGGATAATCACCGTCAGATGCTCCTGGATCCAACGGCCCGCACGTTGCCCGTCTCACCCACGTCCCGCACTCCTCCTCTCGCACCCTTCTCTCCCTCGCACTGACGCCCCTCTATCCTCTCCCTCACTCCGATCTGATCTGAATCCACCGCCGCCCACCGTCGCCCACCCCCACCGCCGCCCACTGTCGCCCACCCCCTCCGCCACCCACCCCCGCCGTCGACGACCCTCACCATCGAGCCCACGCCCCGACCCGCGCCCTCTAGTACTCACCCGCAACCCTCACACGTGGCTAGGGTTTCGGCTGCCACCCCTAACTTCATCGGGATCTGCCAAATCCGGCGACGGTGAGGCCAGAGGTGGCCGGATCTGGCACCGGTAAGCCCCTCCCCTCCTTATTCGCGCACTATCTCCTCCTCACCTCACCTCGTCTTGTGTTCCCTTTCGGCAGGTCAACATGGTTGTGGATGGGACGACGACGATGGCAGGAGGGGCGAACCTCCATGGGACGGGTCGCCACCAAGGAGATGGAGCTCCTTCTCCATCCAATTTGGCAATCTCCGGCCGCCTCCTCCAGATCCTCGCCAACCATGGGCCCCTCACCGTCGGCAACACCTGGAACCATGCCAAGGTACCCTCCTCGACCCACTCGGTTGTCCGTGCGTGTGTCAACGACCCCTAGCTCTTGAGCTCCATGTATTGCTGCGACTTTGTTCGTCCATGGCCGGCCAGTAGATGCGGTGGTATTCAGAGCTGATGGAACTCGTGCCCGGAAGCGAGTAGTACAGCTTGGCCTCTGCCTGTACTTCCTTCTTTGATCAGATGATGCTTAGACCAGGAAGATTGTAGCTTCTGCCCTCTTTTTAGTGCCTTAGCTTCTTGCATTTGGGGAGCAAATAAAGTGATAGTTTTACCCTTCTTCGCGCCTAGCCGTACTCTTGTATGTCAATAACAGCTAGTCTGTTACAGACTAGTGTCCTGTGAGTAGATGCAATATGGTGTATGTTCAACTCAGTTATTTCAGCCTGAGTATTTTGGTGCTAGTAGGAATTTTCTGCAATTAGGATTGTATATCAGGCATCTTTTAGTCCGTTGTCACTGAATAAGCTGAATGTGTATGCTATGACAGACACCTGGTGGTGAGGTAAACAATTGATTCTTGTTCATGCCACTTCTTTTTTAGATGCTCAATGTGGTTACTACATCACTTTGTTATGCTATTTATTCAAAGTGTATGTATTCAATGTCCTCCTGGACATGCAGTTAGTCTGTATCTGTCTTAGCGAAGACACAAGAGAAGACTGTTACAACGATAGTATGTGCTACATTTGATCCTGGGTTGTATAACATATCTATTACTGCAGGTCACCCATCCTCGAGGAGCAGAAGGAGGGATGTAACTAGTTGGCCATCAAGGGCCTGCTCTGCTCCTCTTCTTCCTTGACCATCGGTACCACCATGTTCCCGGGCTTCCAAGGCGCGCCAGCACACCGCCGCCATGCCTCCTCTGCTCTCCGGGCTCGGACCAATCGCTCGACCCTTCAGGTACGCACGTCTCCTGCTATTATCTCAACCCTGTGAGTGCCAACTTGCCTCTTGCCTGCCAAGAGTGTTGACTGAATTGCTTCTGATACATGTATGTGTGTGTTTGTGTGCAACACAAGCCCTGCAGCAGCCGACGTGGGTTCAGGTGTCCCCTCCCCTGATGGCTATAAATCTACCATGCTCTGCTAATTCTATGTGAGCGCTGTTAGGCGTTCGTTTGTATTTGCAAATTAGCAGCAGCTTGCAGAATATGTGCCGTCCAAAGCGTTGCCTTAATACAATATGTGTATCATTAGCTGGTATCCATATGGAGATAGTTTAGCAGAGGAAGAAATAAACACCTATGTTTCTTGGTCCGTGAAATTGCATTGGAGAGATGGGTCTATTATATATAGGCGATACATTACACTAGTTGAATTTGACCACGCACCAACTCCAACAAGTTATTCGTGCATGCTAATTGTTATTAGCTTCAAAACCTAGTAAATGACTTCTTGCACTAGGTACACCCCTGAATTTTTGTCCTTTACAACCTGATCAATGTACAACCTGTTTGCTTGAAAGTAATTTTAGTTGATTCTTTGATGGAGCGCTAAGACTGTGTGGAACAGTAGTTTTTATTATCTAAAACTACCGCCGTGTGATTATGCAGGTGCCTATGTTGTTTTTATTAGTTTTTATTATATAAAATACCTCCCTCGAACATTAGTTTGTCACCTTGTTTCCACTGATATGTAGGATATTGTTTGCTGCTTATGCTTTTCTGATCAACAGTATCAGGCAGTAACACATTAATTAGTCTCGGTTACTTGAAATCAAATCCATGATTTTGTTATGTACTGTTTGCTCACAGTTAAGTATAAGTTAACCTTTCATGTTAAGGCAAACCTGAGAACACTTGCTTGTGAGAACCAACTGGACTTCTTAGATATATCCAAGTGAAGATGTATTGTTACCCATGGTCTTGTTCCTTTACCCATGGTCTTGTTTGTCCTGCAGGTTAGTGAGCAGCATCAGGAGGAGGAGCTCAAGCACGACCACCAAGAGGCACCACCGCAGCAGCAGGTAGCACGTCCATCTCCACCTCCCTCTCCCTCTACTCCCAAACCTTTTTATTAGAATATATTGAGTACATTCTGTCAACTTGTGTGTCAGTAAGAACAAAAACTAATTATCTAAGGTCCTGTTATTATTACCTATATATGACATTGCTACTGGATTGCCTAGTGCCCCTGTTCATGGTGGGCTAAACTTGTATTTGCTCCTGCTGCTGCGTTTTGATGATCATGAGTGTGATGCATTTTGATGATCTCCTTGTACCAGATGAGTCCGTCGATGAAGCGGTGGCGGCGCCTGTGTGCGGCTTCGACTACAACCTCCTCTCCGGTGAGTCCTTCTCCTACCTCTAGCTCCATCTCCGAGCTGCTGTAATACCATGCTCTGTTTCATGGCCGTGGCTTATTTAGTCTGTGCTTGCTATGCCTTGTGTATTGGAGCCTAATTAGCTTCTATTAGGGGATAATCTACTGGTTATACCAAGATTTTACATGAAATTTTGTTCTGCTTATTCTGCTAAGGTTGTTTGCAATGGTGATACATATGTTACACAATTTTTGTTGCTGGCTAATGAGCTTTAGAGATGGTAACATGGTTCTGCACTCTCAGGATCATCTTATGACACACAATCAATTTTTGGTGTGCTCAAATTTTTAAATTTAGTGATAAGGAAATATCCCACCTAGTTTGCTGGCTCTCTCACTTGAGTTGGTTTAATAGTAGTGGCCTCCTGACTTGTACTTAGTTGGGTAGGTGCTGGCTGGGAGCAAAAGTTTATATGCATGAATAATGGACTTGCACTAAATGGACACAAATAAAGGAGTTGAGTATTAAGTGAACTTGTTCTAACTGGAAACAATTTCTGTATGGTGTACATAAATATCGAGTTGATAGCTGATCTGTAGCAAATATAGCTGCGCGTAACTTCTTTACTTGGTTCCTCTTTTACAGGAGCTCTAGGCCTAAGAAAGTTGGAAGTGCGAAGACATGAAGAAAAGCGCGAAGCCGTGAAGTGCTACTCAGCAAAGAGTTGTCTGTTCTATTTGACTGTAATATTGCAATAGCTGGTATACCTAGGTTGTAATAGTCTACAGAAATTGTAGTACACTAATATAGTGTCATTTGACGAGTTTCACATGTTCTCTTGTTTGGAATATTTGATTATGAATGTGATTTGTTTGTGTGTGAGATGGGAACCTGACCAGTGCAACCCACTTATGAAATAATATGACTAGTTCGTAACTTTCTTATGTGTGGGATCAATATATGAGATTAACAAGACTAGTGGGACCAGCTCCAAAATATATTTTCCAAAAATATATAATCAATAGACTATAAAAGGCCAAAGCCTAGAGATAAAAAGGCTGAAATATTGGGCTTGGCCCATGTAGCCCAATAGAATTCGTAGGAATGATAATAATAATAAAAGGCCGAATTGTTGGGCTAGGCCCATGTAGAAAACCGAATTGGACCGGGCTGAATCTTGTGCCACATCAGCTTGCCACGCTGGATGCCTACGTGGCCTGGGGAGGTTGCTAGTGACCAAAACGCCATAGTAGACGTATTTTGGTCATAAACGTCTTCGACCATTCCAGAAGAAAGGTCGCTATAGTCAGTTTATGACCGCCAGCTTTTGACCTTCTGTTTTTGGTCACAAAAAGGTCGCAAATGAAAAACCATGACCTTTCAGTGACCAATAGTGGTGGTCACAAGTTGACATATTTCTTGTAGTGAGAGTCCTCAAATAGTTGCCAGGGAGGCTAAGTAAGCGGGATTCACATCCCGTCAACGAAGCTCTTTTCTATGTCATTTACTCTTGTGCTTCACTTATATCCTATGAATAAATTGTTGAATAAATTGAATGTCATGAAGTTGAAATCATATCATGCCTAGTGGTAGCTTCACACTGGGTTTATAAAGTGAAATCTTTTAAGGCTTGAAAATCACAATATTGGTCATACAATCAATTCACAAATAATTAGTATAAGGAAGAGAACTTTCACATATAAATACACTATCATGGAAATATTTTGTGATTGTGAGCCCCCATCAAAATATTATATGCCAAAATTGTTGATGTTGGACAAGGAAGACAACTTAATGGTTTAGGTTTGTTCATATTCACATAGAAGTTATATTGTCACAGATCCTTAAACATGTGGTGCTTGCCCCCCGTCTTTGCTAGACAAAAATTCCGTACCAAGTAGAGATACTACTTGTGCATCCAAAAAACCCTTAAATCCAAATCTTATTTTCAAGAGTCCACCATACCTACCTAAGGATTGAGCAAGATCCTTCAATTAAGTTGTCATCGGTGCAATAAGGCAAACAAAATTGCTTCTAAAAGTGGGAGATCATTTAGTGTAAGAGAAAATTAAGCGTTGTACAAACTTGTGATGGCAAAGAATAAAAGCGACAGACTGCATAATAAAGGTTGCTATCATAAGGGGCAATATAACGTGACGTTCTTTTGCACTAAGGATTGAACATACGAACAAATAAGCGCATGGCAACCTATACTTCCCTTTGTGAAGGGCCTATATATTACTTTTATGTATTTACTTTTATGCAAAGAGTCAAATTTCTTCTCTCTATTCCTTTTTATTTTTCTCTTTTGGCAAGCATCATGTTGTGAGGAAAGATCTAGGCACATATATCTAGTTGGATATGGGTAGCATGAGTTATTATTGTTGACATCACCCTTGAGGTGAATACGTTGGGAGGCAAAACAATAAGCCCCTATCTTTCTATGTGTCCGGTTGAAACATTTTGCTAATGTGTACAAGGTGAGTGTTAGCAATCATAGAAGACTATATGATGGTTGAGTATGTGGAGCTCTTACTTAAACTCTATTGAATAAGTTGAATTACAATTGCTTGGTGACTGAGAACATAGGTTGTTGAGTTCCAAGAGAATTCATTGTTCGAACCCTAACATGTGAATTGGTTGCTACTATAACATGAGAAGTTTCGTAAGAAAGTATTATTGTTATGATGCTAGGAAAAGTGATTGAAATTATCATTGATTAAACTTGTGCACTTTGCTAGCATTCACACTTCATAAATTATTTCTTTTATCGTTTACCTACTCTAGGACGAGTAGGAATTAAGCTTGGGGATGCTGATACGTCTCCAACGTACCTATAATTTATGAAGTATTCATGTCGTTATATTATCATTCTTGGGTGTTTTACAATCATTTTATAGTAACTTTATATAATTTTTGGGACTAATCTATTGACCCAGTGCCTAGTGGCAGTTGCTGTTTTTTGCTTGTTTTTTACATCGCAGGAAATCAATATCAAATGGAGTCCAAACACCGTGAAACTTTATGGAGATTTTTTTGGACCACAAGGAACCCAATGGGCCAGAGCTGCACCTGGGGGTGCCCCGAGGGGGGCACAACCCACCAGGGTGCGCCAGGGCCCCCTGGAGCGCCCAGGTGGGTTGTGTCCACCTCGGTGGCCTCCCGCACCCCCTGTTTGCACTATAAATTCCCAAATATTCCGAAACCCCTCGGGTTAACCTAGATCAGAAGTTCCGCCACCGCAGGGCTCCATAGCCACCGAAAACCAATCTAGACCCGTTTGGTCGTTCCGGCACCCTGCCAGAGAGGGGAATCATCTCCGGTGGCCATCTTCATCATCCCGACGGCCACCACGATGAGGAGGGAGTAGTCCACCCTCGGGGCTGAGGGTTTGTACCAGTAGCTATGTGGTTAATCTCTCTCTCCCTCTTGATCCATATGATGTGCTTTGTTAATATAGTCGGATCATATGATGTTTCTCCCCTCTATACACTTGTTGTGATGAATTGAATCTTTACCCTTTGAAGTTTTCTCTTGTCGGATTGAATATTCAGAGATGAGAACACATGATATATGTCTTGCGGTATGAATACTTGAGGTGACAGTTGGTGTATCTTATTGATTCACTTGATATATGTTTTAGCATTCAACTCGTGGATTCCCGCGGTGATATTGGGGTAATCTATGCATACGGGTTGATGCACATTTTTCTCTGACAGAAACTTTGGGGTCTCTCTATAGTTCTTTGTGTGGATGGCGTATTATGAATATGAATATGCTTTGGTGTTATTCTAGTACGAACTCTAGGATAGATCGAACGGAAACAATAGCTTTTTGTTATTTTAGTACGAACTCTTGAATAGATCGATCAAAAAGAATAGCTTGGAGGTGGCTTCGCACCCTACAAACAATTAATACCTTTTGTTCTCCGCTAATAGGAAATCGGGGGTGATTCTTTGTTTTACTTTGAGGGATAATCATATGATCTAACTATGTTAGAATTGTTGAGAGATTGCACTAGCGAAAGTACGAACCATAGGCCTTGTTTTTAAGCATTGCAACACAGTTTTTGTGCCCATTTACTATTAGTTACCTTGCTGTTTTTATAATTTCAGATTATAAAAACCAATATCTACTATCCATATTACACTTTTATCACCATCTCTTCGCCGAACTAGTGCACCTATATAATTTTCCATTGTATTGGGTGTGTTGGGGACACAAGAGATTTCTTGTATTTGCTTGCAGGTTCGTTTGAGAGAGACAACCTTCATCCTACACCTCTCATGGATTGATAAACCTTAGGTCGTCCACTTGAGGGAAAATTGCTACTGTCCTACAAAACTCTGCGCTTGGAGGCCCAACACGTGTCTACAAGAATAAAGTTGCATAACAGACATCACGGAGCTACGTCCGTGCAAATGGCCGCATAACAGTTCATGGAAGGGGACGGAATCCTTCAGGAGTTTACAGAATATGCTGCTAATGCCGGCCTCACCGACTTCATCGCAGCTGAATGTGAACAGTATCATCTCCTCACAAGTCCTTTGTGCAAAGATTTACTTTCCTTCCTAGGAATAACCCCCCAGAAGTGTAGTTTAATTTATACGATGAACCCCATTAGATACCACTTCCTAAATTTTGTGATATATGCTTAATACCTTGCAATGGGAGTTTAGCAGAGCCTAGTCCTGCAGACTTCGAAGGATTTTATTGCATTGTGTCTGTAGGGGATGAGAGAGGGGTGTTAAGTGTCACTGCTACTAGCTTGCATTTTCCTGCCGTGCATTATTTGCTCTATTCATTGCAAAGTTCTAGCTTGCTAGAGAGACTGTGGGTGCACTCAGTGCCCCAGACCTTGATGTTTTACACCATGCATGATAATCCCCAAGTGCAGGGAATCATCATAGCAATTCCCAATGGTAGAAGTTGCTACCTCTTGAGCACTGCGTTGGTTTTCCCTTGAAGAGGAAACGGTGATGCAACAAAGTAGCGTAAGTATTTCCCTCGGTTTTTGAGAACCAAGGTATCAATCCAGTAGGAGGCCACGCACGAGTCCCTCGCACCTACACAAACAAATAAAATCCTCGCAACCAACGCAATAAAGGGGTTGTCAATCCCTTCACAGTCTCTTACAAAAGTGAGATCTGATAGATATGATAAGATAATATTTTTGGTATTTTTATGATAAAGATGCAAAGTAAAGAAAGGCAAATAAACGGAAAAGGAAATAGCTTGTTGACGAAAGATTAATATGATGGAAAATAGACCCAGGGGCCATAGGTTTCACTAGTGGCTTCTCTTGAGAGCATAAGTATTACGGTGGGTAAACAAATTACTGTTGAGCAATTGACAGAATTGAGCATAGTTATGAGAATATCTAGGTATGATCATGTATATAGGCATCACGCCTAAGACAAGTAGACCGACTCCTGCCTGCATCTACTACTATTACTCCACACATCGACCGCTATCCAGCATGCATCTAGAGTATTAAGTTCAAAAGAACAGAGTAACGCTTTAAGCAAGATGACATGATGTAGAGGGATAAACTCCTGCAATATGAAATAAACCCCATCTTGTTATCCTCGATGGCAACAATACAATACGTGCCTTGCTGCCCCTACTGTCACTGAGAAAGGATACCGCAAGATTGAACCCAAAGCTAAGCACTTCTCCCATTGCAAGAAAGATCAATCTAGTAGGCCAAACCAAACTGATAATTTGAAGAGACTTGCAAAAATAACCAATCATACATTAAAGAATTCAGAGAAGATTCCAATATTGTTCATAGATAAACTTGATCATAAACCCACAATTCATCGATCTCAACAAACACACTACAAAAGAAGATTACATCGAATAGATCTCCACAAGAGAGGGGGAGAACTTTGTATTTAAATCCAAAAAGAGAGAAGAAGCCATCTAGCTAATAACTATGGACCCGAAGGTCTGAAGTAAACTACTCACACTTCACTGGAGAGGCTATGGTGTTGATGTAGAAGCCCTCCATGATCGATGCCCCCTCCAGCGGAGCTCCGGAAAAGGCCCCAAGATGTGATCTGACGGGTACAGAAAGTTACGGCGGTGGAATTAGGGTTTTGGCTCCGTATCTAGTAGTTTGGGGATACGTAGGTATATATAGGAGGAAGGAGTACATCGGTGGAGCAACATGGGACCCACAAGGGTGGAGGGCGCGTCGGGAGGGGGGGGGGGGTATGCGCGCCCCCCTACCTCGTGCCCTCCTGGTTGCTTTCTTGACATAGGGTCCAAGTCCTCTGGATCATGTTCGTTCCGAAAATCACGTTCCTGAAGGTTTCATTCCGTTTGGACTCCATTTGATATTCTTTTTCTACAAAATTCTGAACTAGGCAAAAAACAGCAATTCTGCGCTGGTCCTCCGGTTAATAGGTTAGTCCCAAAAATAATATAAAATTGTATAATAAAGCCCAATAATGTCCAAAACAGGATATAATATAGCATGGAACAATAAAAAATTATAGATACATTGGAGACGTATCAAGCATCCCCAAGCTTAATTCCTGCTCGTCCTCGAGTAGGTAAATGATAAAAACAGAATTTTTGATGTGGAATGCTACTTGGCATAATTTCAAAGTAATTCTCTTAATTGTGGTATGAATATTCAGATCCGAAAGATTCAAGACAAAAGTTCAATATTGACATAGAAATAATAATACTTCAAGCATACTAACTAAGCAATTATGTCTCTTAAAAATAACATGGCTAAAGAAAGTTATCCCTACAAAATCATATAGTCTGGCTATTTTCCATCTTCACCACACAAAGTATTTAAATCATGCACAACCTCGATGACAAGCCAAGCAATTGTTTCATACTTTTGGTGTTCTCAAACTTTTTCAATCTTCATGCAATACATGAGCGTGAGCCATGGACATAGCACTATATGTGGAATAGAATGGTGGTTGTGGAGAAGACAAAAAGGGAGAAGATAGTCTCACATCAACTAGGTGTACCAACGGGCTATGAAGATGCCCATTAATAGATATATATGTGAGTGAGTAGGGATTGCCATGCAACGGATGCACTAGAGATATAAGTATATGAAAGCTCAACAAAAATAACTAAGTGGGTGTGCACCAACTCGCTTTCTCATGAATACCTAGGGCATTTTGAGGAAGCCCATTATTGGAATATACAAGCCAAGTTCTATAATCAAAAATTCCCACTAGTATATGAAAGTGATAACATAGGAGACTCATACTCTATGAATGATGATCATCACACTTCTATTTATGTACAACTCAATGATTACAACTCGATACTAGAACAAAGTATGACTCTATATGAATGCCTCCGGCGGTATACCGGGATAGCAATGATGCATGAGTGACTTCTACGAAAGAATTATGAATGGTGGCTTTGCCACAACTAAAATGTCAACTACATAATCATGCAAAGCAATATGACAATGATGGAGCGTGTCATAGTAAACGGAATGGTGGAAAGTTGCATGGCAATATATCTTGGAATGGCTATGGAAATGCCGTGATAGGTAGGTATGGTGGCTGTTTTGAGGAAGGTATATGGTGGGTGTATGATATTGGCGAAAGGTGCGCGGTATTAGAGAGGCTAGCAATGGTGGAAGGGTGAGAGTGCGTATAATTCGTGGACTCAACATTAGTCATAAAGAACTCACATACTTATTGCAAAAATCTATTAGTTATCGAAGCACAGTACTACGCGCATGCTCCTTGGGGGATAGATTGGTAGGAAAAGACCATCGCTCGTCCCCGACCGCCACTCATAAGGAAGACAATCAATAAACAAATCATGCTCCAACTTCTTCACATAACGGTTCACCATATGTGCATGCTACGGGAATCACAAACTTCAATACAAGCATTTCTCAAATTCACAACTACTCAACTAGCAGGACTCTAATATCAACATCTCCATATCTCAAAACAATTATCAAGTATCAAACTTCTCATAGTATTCAACACACTCATAAGAAAAAAAATTATTAATCTTGAATGCCTAGAATAATTAAAACAAATTAGCATTCTGATTTGAAGGACTCTTAAAATAATCTAAGTGAAGCATGAGAGAACAATAGTTTCTATAAAACAAATCCACCACCGTGCCCTAAAAGATATAAGTGAAGCACTAGAGCAAAAACTTTATAACTCAAAAGATATAAGTGAAGCACATAGAGTATTCTAACAATTTCCGAATCATCTGTGTCTCTCTCAAAAGGTGTGTACAACAAGGATGATTGTGGAAAACTAACAAATAAAGACTAAAATAAAACAAGACGCTCCAAGCAAAACACATATCATGTGGTAAATAAAAATATAGCTCCAAGTAAAGTTACCGATCGAAGTAGACAAAAGAGGGGATGCCTTCCGGGGCATCCCCAAGCTTGGGATTTTAGGTGTCCTTATATTATCTTGGTTGTGCCATGGGAATCCCCAAGCTTAGGCTCTTTCCACTCCTTGTTCCATAATCAATCAAATCTTTCACCCAAAACTTGAAAACTTCACAACACAAAACTTAAAGTAGAAAATCTCGTGAGCTCCTTAGCGAAAGAAAACAAAACACCACTTCAAGGTACTGTAATGAACTCATTATTTATTTATATTGGTTTTAAAACTACTGTATTCCAACTTCTCTATGGTTTATAAACTATATTACTATACATAGATTCATCAAAATAAGCAAACTACACACGAAAAACAGAATCTGTCAAAAACAGAACAGTCTGTAGTAATCTGTAGCTAACGCAAGTTCTGGAAGCCCAAAAATTCTAAAATAAACTGCTGGACGTGAGTAATTTATCTATTACTTATCTTCAAAAGGAATTAACTAAATATAACTTTCCAAATAAAAATGGCAGCAATTCTCGTGAGCGCTAAAGTTTCTGTTTTTACAGCAAGATTAAAAAGACTTTCCCCAAGTCTTCCCAACGGTTCTACTTGGCTAGATAAATTATTTCTTAAATAACAGCAAGGAAAAGTATTGGGTTGTATCCCAATAAGCGCCTTTCTTTTAAAGCCTTTTAGCTGGGCATAATATTTTAACGATGCTCACATGAAAGACGAGAGTTGAAGCACAAAGGGACCATCATAAAACATGTGACAAACACATCTAAGTCTAACATACTTACTATGCATAGGAATCTTATAGGCAAACAAATTATCAAGGCAAGCAAAAACTAGCATATGCAAGGGAGCGGAAAGAAACAATAGCAATCTCAACATAACGAGAGGTAATTTAGTAACATGAAAATTTCTTCCTCCTGAAGTGTAGTTTAACTAGAAAACATCATCTCCTCACAAAGTCCTTTGTGCAAAGTTTTACTTTCCTTCCTAGGAATAATCCCCCTGAAGTGTAGTTTATTTTATACGCAGAACCCCATTAGATACCACTTACTAAATTTTGTGATATATGCTTAATACCTTCTGATGGGAGTTTAGCAGAGCCTAGGCCTGCAGACCTCGAAGGATTTTATCGCACTGTGTTTGTAGGGGATGAGAGAGGGGTGTTAAGTGTCACTGCTACTAGCTTGCATTTTTCCTGTCGTGCATTATTTTGCTCTTTTCATTGCAAAGTGCTTGCTTGCTAGAGAGAATGTGGGTGCACACAGTGCCCCAGACCTTGCTGTTTTACACCATGCATGATAATCCCCAAGTGCAGGGAATCATCGTATCAATTCCCAATGGTGGAAGTTGCTACCTCTTGAGCACTGCGTTGGTTTTCCCTTGAAGAGGAAAGGGTGATGCATCAAAGTAGCGTAAGTATTTCCCTTAGTTTTTGAGAACCAAGGTATCAATCCAGTAGGAGGCCACGCACGAGTCCCTCGCACCTACACAAACAAATAAAATCCTCACAACCAACGCAATAAAGCGGTTGTCAATCCCTTCATGGTCACTTACAAAAGTGAGATCTGATAGATATGATAAGATAATATTTTTGGTATTTTTATGATAAAGATGCAAAGTAAAGAAAGCAAAATAAACGAAAAAGGAAATAGCTTGTTGACGGAAGATTAATATGATGGAAAATAGACCTGGGGGCCATAGGTTTCACTAGTGGCTTCTCTCGAGAGCATAAGTATTACGGTGGGTAAACAAATTACTATTGAGCAATTGACAGAATTGAGCATAGTTATGAGAATATCTAGGCATGATCATGTATATAGGCATCATGTCCGAGACAAGTAGACCGACTCCTGCCTGCATCTACTACTATTACTCCACACATCGACCGCTATCCAGCATGCATCTAGAGTATTAAGTTCAAAAGAACAGAGTAACGCTTTAAGAAAGATGACATGATGTAGTGGGATAAACTCATGCAATATGAAATAAACCGCATCTTGTTATCCCCGATGGCAACAATACAATACGTGCCTTGCTGCCCTTACTGTCACTGGAAAAGAACACCGCAAGATTGAACCCAAAGCTAAGCACTTCTCCCATTGCAAGAAAGATCAATCTAGTAGGCCAAACCAAGCTGATAATTCGAAGAGACTTGCAAAGATAACCAATCATACATAAAAGAATTCAGAGAAGATTCAACAATTGTTCATAGATAAACTTGATCATAAACCCACAATTCATCGGTCTCAACAAACACACCGCAAAAGAAGATTACATCGAATAGATCTCCACAAGAGAGGGGGAGAACTTTGTATTGAGATCCAAAAAGAGAGAAGAAGCCATCTAGCTAATAACTATGGACCCGAAGGTCTGAAGTAAACTACTCACACTTCATCGGAGAGGCTATGGTGTCGATGTAGAAGTCCTCCGTGATTGATGCCCCCTCCAGCGGAGCTCCGGAAAAGGCCCCAAGATGGGATCTGATGGGTACATAAAGTTACGGTGGTGGAAGTAGGGTTTTGGCTCCGTATCTGGTAGTTTGGGGATACGTCGGTATATATAGGAGGAAGAAGTACGTCGGTGGAGCAACATGGGCCCCACGAGGGTGGAGGGCGCGCCTGGGGGGGTAGGCGCGCCCCCTACCTCATGCCCTCCCGGTTGCTTTCTTGACGTAGGGTCCAAGTGTTCTGGATCATGTTCGTTCCGAAAATCACGTTCCCGAATGTTTTATTCCGTTTGGACTACGTTTGATATTCTTTTTCTACAAAATTCTGAAATAGGCAAAAAACAACAATTCTGGGCTGGGCCTCCGGTTAATAGGTTAGTCCCAAAAATAATATATAAGTGTATAATAAAGCCCAATAATGTCCAAAACAGGATATAGTATAGCATGGAACAATAAAAAATTATAGATATGTTGCAGACGTATTAGATGTGATAAGTATGGAGTGTCGAACCCACAAGGAGCTAAAGGTAAGATCAATATTCTCTCAAGTCCTATCCGCCATTGATACGACTCTACGTACACTGAACTTCTGCTTCCAACTAGAAACGAGAAATAGAACTACATTGTGGGTATGAAGAGGATAACTTTGCATAGCATCGGAGAGATAAAATATAACAGTAGGGGATATTATCATAAAGTTAGAATATATTACTAAATATTATAAATAGCGAGTGTGGAATAATGATGGGTCAGTGTGCGGAATTATCCTAGGCAATCATTAACAAGACCGGTAGTCATCATTGCAATTTCACATGAGGGAAAGGCATAAGCTAACATACCTTCTCTTCTTGGATCATATGCACTTATGATTGGAACTCGAGCAAGCATCCACAACTACTAAAGATCATTAAGGTAAAACCCAACCATAGCATTAAAGCATCAAGTCCCCTTTATGCCATACGCAACAACCCCCTTACTCGGGTTTATGCCTCTGTCACTCAAGCAACCCACTATAAGCGAATCATGAACGTATTGCAATACCCTACAGCGGGAATCCCTCATGCTTGTGCGACACGGAGGGCACAATAGGACAGCACCAAAATAAAACATACAACTCATACCAATCTAGATCATCAATCAACCCAAAGACAAAGGATATCTACTCAAAACATCATAGGATTGCAACACATCATTGGATCATAATATGTGGCATAAAGCACCATGTTCAAGTAGGGATTATAGCGGGGTGCGGGAGAGTGAACTACGTAAAAGAGATGAGGATGGTGATGATGATGGTGATGTTGATGAAGACGATCACCGCGGCGATGATTCCCCTCCCGATGGCACTCCGGCGCCACCGAGAGAAAGGAGGAGAGGTTCTCCCCCTTGCGCTTCCTCCTCCATGGACTCCCCCTTGGATGGGGAGAGGTTCTCCCTCTAGATCTTGGCCTTCATGGTGATGATGGCCCCTCCGGCATCCTCCCCCATAGCCTCTGGTGATGACGGCCCCCTCCGGCAAGGTGCCAGAGAGGGCTTAGATTGATTTCTCGTGGCTATAGAGGCTTGTGGCGGCGGAACTTCCGATCTAGGTTATTTTCTGGAGGTTTGGGTATTTATAGGAGGGGTTGGCGTCGAGAACAAGTCAGGGGGCCCCACGGGAAGTCCACGAGGCACAGGGGCGTGCCCTAGGGGGGTGGGCACGCCCCCACCCTTGTGGGGCCCATGGGCCTCCCCTCCGGTAACTCTTCGTTCCAGTATCTTTTATATTTTCCTGAAAAATTCTCCGTTGATTTTCATCATATCCTGAGAACTTTTATTTATGCACAAAAACAACACCACGGTAGCTCTGCTGAAAACAACATTAGTCCGGGTTAGTTCTAATCAAACCATACCAAAATCATATGAAACTATTGTAAACATGGCATGAGTACTTCATAAATTATAGATATGTTGGAGACGTATCAGTGCACTTCAGAGCGACAACACTTATAGCTTGGGAGCTATTGTGGGACGCTGCCTCCATATTAATAAATCCAAGGGCAAAATACATGGTGGTATTTACGCTACTCGTTTGGCTTGTCACCTTAACATTTAGATACGTCAGCATGATTATCCTTTGCCCAAGGTTTTCCTAGATCGCGCGGCCATGGAACACCATCAGTTTATTACAGGCGATTACCCTAAATCTCCTATTCCTTATAACCTGGTTTCAGTATGAGAATTCGTGATATTATTCCATTTCCTGCACCAGCTTTATTTGATCCTATTGCCAGGGGTGGATATAGGATTATGCATGTGGACATCGTCGCCTGCCAGAACAACCTAGCTGCAGCACAAGCTGAGCCTCAGCAGTAGGATCTACAAGGGCCCGCTCCTTAGCATTTCGACATGGGACCCCATGGTTTCTTCGACTACTGATTACCAAGTTAGGCCAAAAGCCTAAGCTTGCGGGAGTACGTATTTCCACTGACATTACATTCATGTTTACACATTTTATTCCAGTTGTCGGTGTCCACACTTTTTCATTGTACTATCCATGTTAAATTATTTTCTCACTTTGTTCTTGTGTGTTTGAAAAACTTTGAGAAAATCCACAAATATTTCCTGCTTCTTTTCTATTTTTCTTTCTAGAGTAGTTAGCTGTAGCACTAAAAATAAAACCCCAAAAGATTTCCTTGTTCTTCTTTTGCTTGTTGGGAGTTTTCCCATGTAAATAGTTTTAGTCGCTTTTGCTTTTCCCTTTTAGTTGCTTTTTCAAGAAAACCAAAAACTCCAAAAATATTTTAGTGTGTTTCTCTGAATTCCTTTTCGTTTTATTTTGATTCATACCGAGGAGAGGACCACGATGAAAATGTTGAGTGGCTCTCATATACATTATTGTTAATCTAACAAAGAGCCCACTTTACCCTTTCTTCTCCTGTTGAATAAAATGTTTCAAAATTCCAGCTTAGTCCATGGCACTCTTGCACTATTATTATTTTCATATCGTTCGGTCGTGCAAGTGAAAGGCAATAATGATGATATTTGATGAATTGGTCGTGGTAGTGAGAAACGGGTATGAACTTGAATTGTTTTGTTTTTGTAAATATGTTTAACCTAGTATCCATGATTTAACCCATTATGATTAAATATGTTTGCAATGATAATTAGAGATTATAGTTTCTCATGCCATGTATAAGTAGCTAGGAGTGGATAATGATTTATCTTGGATGCCAATATTGCCTTAAAATGATTGTGATGTAGTATGATGATATGGTATCCTCCTCTAAATGTTCGAGTGGCTTGACTTGACACATGTTCATGCATGTAGTTGAATCAAAACTAACATAGCCTCTATGATATTTATGTTCATGGTGTTCATATCTTACTCATGCTAGTGTCCAATGTTACTTATGCATAATGCATGTTCATGACCGATGTTGCTCTCTAGCTGGCCGCTTGACAACCTATTTGCTAGCCTTTGCCTGTACTAAGCAGGAATTCTGCTTGTGCATCAAACTTGAACCCATGTTATTCTAGATGAGTCCACCATACCTCCCTATGCGGTATTACCCTGCTGTCCTAAGTAAATTTCCATGTGCCATCTCTAAAAACTTCAAATAAATATCCTTTTGGTGTGCCTGGATCGTTCATGGAACGATAAGAGGCAGTCGGTATCTTCCATGCTAAGCAGGTTATTCCCAGGTTGACTGTTTATTCACTCGCCATTGCATGAGAAAAGGGCGGTAATAGGGATGCCCAGTCCCAAACTGCAAAAAGAATTGATCTCTCAAATAATCAAACAAAAACACCTACTGAGTCACTAGCGTGTTTAGCACGGAAGATACAGATAACTAATGGTCGCGAAGTAAACAAGAAGGGTGCATTTCTCAAAATTACATTTACCTCTGTTTTAAAAACTTGAGCTCTAGCACCGCCGCAAATCAGTGCTTCCCTCTATGAAGGGACTATCTATTTACTTTTATGTTGTGTCATCACCTTCTAAAATAAGCGCCAGAACCTGAGAGCACTGCTGTCATGCTAATGCATTGTGTGTAGCTAATGTTGGGTGCATCATGACTGGATCTTTTCTACCATGAATTAAAATGTTTAGTCGCTGCTTGAACTTTGGAGGTGCTCTGCATTTATGTTTTGCGATCTCAGAAAGGGCTAGAGAGATACCACTATTGTCATATTATACCATGGTTGTTTTGATAACGTGTTTTTGTTTGAGATATCTTATTATTGCTCGCTAGCTGATTATGTCATTGATATGAGTTAATATAATTTTTTTCAGAGTTATTGTCGGCATGGTTAGTTATAATATTGGTTGAAAACATGGGTGCTGTTTAAGATTATTTATGCGAACAAGAGCAAAAGAGTTCGTAAAAGTTTGTCTTTTTCACTTTCAGTATATCAACTGAATTTCTTGAGGACAAGCAAAGGTTTAAGCTTGGGGGAGTTGATACATCTCCATCGTATCTACTTTTCCTAACGCTTTTCCTCTTGTTGTGGACTCTAATTTGCATGATCTGAATGAAACTAACCCGGCCTGACGCTGTTTTCAGCAGAACTACCATGGTGTTGTTTTTGTGTAGAAATAAATGTTCTCGGAATGGAACGAAACTTTGTGAGGATTTATTATACAATAAATGAGAATTTCTGGAGCCAAGAACCACCGAAGGGGGGCACCTCGGTGGGCACAACCCACCAGGGCGCGCCGAGGTGGGTTGTCCCCACCTAGTGGCCCTACAGACCCTGAAACCAACGCTATAAAAGCACATATTTCCAGAAAAAATGAAAGAGAAAGAATTATCACGTTCCACGAGACGGAGCCACCATCACCTCCTATTCTTCATCGGGAGGCCAGATTTGGAGTCCGTTTGGGGCTCTAGAGAGGGGGATCTTCGATCTTCATCATCACCAACCCTTCTCCATCTCCAATTCCATGATGCTCCCCACCGGGAGTGAGTAATTCTTTCTTAGGCTTGCTGGTCGGTGACGAGTTGGATGAGATTCATCATGTAATCTAGTTAGTTTTGTTAGGGCTTGATCCCTACTTTCCAGTATGTTATGAAATTGATGTCGCTATGACTTTGCCATGCTTATTGCTTGTCACCATTTAGATTTGAACCATTTATGTTATCACCATTATATCTACATTCTGGATCCGATCATGCAAGTTATAATCACCTACTATGTGTTATGATCTGGCAACCGGGAGTGACAATAGTCGGGACCACTCCTGGTGATGACCGTAGTTTGAGAAGTTCATGTATTCACCGTGTGCTAATGCTTTGTTCCGGTTCTCTATTAAAAGGAGGCCCTAATATTCCTTAGTTTCCAATAGGACCCCGCTGCCATGGGAGGGTAGGACAAAAGATGTCATGCAAGTTCTTTCATAAGCACGCATGACTATTTACGGAATACATGCCTACATTATATTTATGAACTGGAGCTAGTGTTGTATCGCCCTAGGCTATAACTATCACATGATGAATATCATCCAACAAATCATCGATCCACTGCCTACGAATTTATCTTATATTGTTCTTGCTAAGTGCCCACTGCTATCGTTACTGTTTCACGTGCTACAAAACTACTGCTACCACTATTACCATTAATATTGCTACTACTACTATTATTAAAACTATCATTCTACTTTGCTACTGATCACTTTGCTGTAGATAATTAATATCCAGGTGTGGTTGAATTGACAACTCATCTGCTAATACTTACAAATATTGTTTGTCTCCCCTTGGGTCAAACCTATAAATTTGTGTTGAATACTCTACCCACGAAAACTGTTGCGATCACCTATACTTGTGGGTTATCGATGATGCACCTACATCTCTGCCCCCATCGAGGTGGTCTGGCCAGATTTTTGACCAGCCGTAAACAGAGAGAGAGTGTGTGGCCATCTATGTCTTGCTTAGATCTGGAGAGCATGAGAGAGTGGAAGAGAGGAACCCTAGTAAAGAAAGCACCGAGGCTCCTGGTTATATATACAGTGGAGTGATTTTGTTGTACCAGCCATTATTAAATTGAATATGCGCGGACCACTATTTTCATTTAAAGTTCAAGTAAAAATATAACTCGATCAATAACGTGCCACTGCATCCAGGACGCACAATACTGTATCATTCACGTGCGGTCCCCGACCCTCCATCAAGTTGAAAACTAGGCTAGTCAAAATGTCAATTGGGATGCCTCTTTGTAAACAAATGTGCTCCCAGCTTCAAAAAAATGCGCTCCTACCTGTACCTGCGAGTGGGCGTGAGAGAATTAGTGTGTGCGTGCACCGCTTCTCTTTGTTAGAGTACAATATACTACGCCCAAAGAACGTTCACCACAAGAGTAATAGTATAAGTGTGTGACGTGTGAGTTAAAATAAAAGATTCACGACGTCTTTTATTTTTTAGAAGTTCTGAGGGTAGGGTGTGAATAGCACATATGTGTGTGGCTTCTACCTACAGATAGACGATTGGTGCGAGAGGACTCGGGAGAGTCATGACTCATGAGGGTGCGTGTGTGTGTGAGAGAGAGGGGGCACGTATCAATGCAATGCATGCGTTTGTAAATCATATCTGACCAACGTTCGCCAAAGCTGTTTTCATACGAATGCCGTAAGAACCATTAGATCGGCATTCGACAATGTCAGTTTTGCCATGTCATTTAACAGAACAGTCACTCCTCCAACACACCAATCTTCCATGTGAGTGTTAGCAACTGCCGTATGCTCCGCCCTCTGTTCCAAAATGTAGTGCATATAGCCTTACTGAAAATTCGAACCTCACTAACTTTTACTGAGTTTCCGTATACCAAAATGCACATATAGATTACCCAATATATATATCATTTCATTCATCTTCGAGAGGCAACTATAAATATGGGGAAAGAGTGTACAAAGAAAGACCGTCGTATGACCTGCAACAATTTCAACCATCCTTTGGTGTGGAGGAATATCATAGGAACTCTACATGATATGATTTTTATAGGATTTTTTTTTCTTTAGAGCGAATTGGTTCATAGGAATAGATTCATATACTCCATATTTCAAAGGAAAATAAACATGATACATTTTTATAGCTTTAGAGCCCATTAGAAAATAAACATGAATGGATTCCTATACTCCCACAATTTCAAAGGAAAATAAACATTAGCGTATATTCAATATAAAAGTTCCTATGATGTGACCCAAATGACATCTCTTTTTTAATCCCTCCTCATAGGAATTGAGATACATGTCATCTCTAGATTCAATAGAAAAGTTCCTATTATGTGACCCAAATGGCATCTCTTTTCCAATCCCTACTCATAGGAATTGAGAGACATGTCATCTCTTTCCCTACAACTTCCATGTATACATCTTCTCTATTCCTAAATATCTAGTACAACCCACTAATAGCTTTTTTCCTGGACATGCAACTATGGCACAAGAACACGTCATGCATGCAAGTCATAAATCACATTGTTTTTGTACTCTATGCGTACAAGCACCACATCATAAATTCATGCATGTTACTCATAAGTTATTTCTTGCATTAGATTTTGTATTGACAATGTATGTGTTGGTCACGTGCACACATATGTAGTTCACATTCACATTTTTGTTAGAAATGTCATTCTTTTAACTGCAATTCATTTTTTAGCTTTGTATTACATTTTCATTTTAAGCATACATTCACTTCCCATTAGTAATAGATGTTTTTGGAGGAACTATTATGCATTATTTTGAGTAGCAAACACGCGGCCGCGGGTATATCAAAATGCAGGGCCCATGCGTCATTGCCTTTCGGTCGAACCTACGTCCACAATTTTTTGTACTACGTATACCTCCACTAGTCCCCGGACCCAAAATGCTACCTCGTACCCGTAAAACCAAGCGGCCCACCCGTGTTAAGGCGTCGACTTGAACTCAATCCCTCTCCCGTCGCCTCGACACCGTGGCACCGCACACCGTAGTACTCCTACAAACCCTACCCATCGCACGCATCATCGGTTTTCTTGAAGAGGACGAGGGTGAACCAGATTTGTAGTAGAGGCTCCTACCCTAGGGTGCCCTAGGTAGCTACCACACACATTATTGTTTTTCTCTTTTCTTTATGCTCTTGCGTCTAGAGTGAAATGATGGTTGCTTCGTCCGTCCAGCTTAATGCGGGAAAGGTGGGGCTTTGTGATTTGACCCCTAATCACTCATTTACTAATACTGTAGCACTACGACCGGCGTGCCTCCGAGTCCAACTGCTGCTCCGAACTCTAATTTGGTGCATCACACATGGAACAAGACGGTGGATTAGCCACATGTCGGCCAAAGGGGTCTTGTTAAGTGTTTCACCATTTCATGTGCGGACTGACCCTGCTTGAGTTGCTACGTCAACACGACACGAGCAACCTACCACTGGTTTTGCTCCTTCTTGAATCCCGACTATATTGATCTAAAAAGATACTACTCCCTACGTCTCGGTTTATAGGGCGTCCACGTAGTGCTAGGTCATCCATTTGACTAACTACATATGAGTTACTATGTCACAAAAAGTCACTACTCCAGGATGCTGCTAACGTAACACGACGACCAGAGACCCTTCAATGAAATTGTGTGCAATGCAATAATCGCAAACAGTGGTGTAAAAGAACCATCAAAAAAGGTGCAAAACGTTTGCGTTGGTAGAGCCATCAAACACGGTTCAGATTTTTGTGTGTGTGCGATCCAGGGCATACGGTTCAGTCCAACTGTTTGCGATGAGGCGGAACAAAAGAACAGGACAACCTGATGAAGGCGTGTGCGATATAGAGCATACGGTTCACTCGGATGAACTGTTTGTGATTAGGCAATACAAAAGAAACGGTCAACCAGATCAAGATGTGTGTGATTGAGGGCATACACTTCAGAAGGATTAACTGTTTGCGATTAGGCAACAGAACAGAAACGGGTCAGCCAGATCAAAGTGTCTGCGATTGATGGCATACACTTCACATGGCTGAACTGTTTGCGATTAGACACAACAAACTGAAACAGTTAGATAGATCAAAGTTTGTGCGCTAGACGGGCACACACATCTATTTATATACAAAAAGTACTTGACAGGATAATGACAAAGAAGAGAAATAGGCTAGAAAATCAAATAAAAATTAGAAACATCCAACCATTAATCTGGTGGACCAACGAAATATAACCATTAGATTTATGTAACACGCCTGATGGACCCAGGACTTGGTTAACTAAAAAAACTCCCCGTAAGAAAAATATCTGAAGTCTCTCAATAGAAAAAAAACTACATCTCACGTCTCTCCAAAGTAAATTAACCTACTACATCTACACGTCCCATTCAACTAGACTAAAATAAAAAAATCAACATTGACATGCACAAGAAGCCTCAGAGTTAAAATATCTCATGTCTCAGCAGAAGAAAAAAACTACATCTCACGTCTCTCCGAAGAAAAATAACCTACTACATCTACACGTACAATTCAACTAGACTAAAAGAAAAAAAAATAGAACTGGCCTCAACGCATACGTGCACAACAAGTCTCAAAGTTAATCGATTCCTACTGTGCAAAGCTAACCATGCTAGCTGATTGATCTTACCCAGGCTCAACACATCGCACAAGAAGCAAAGCTTGTGGATTCCCCTCTCGTGACCTAGCCATGATGCCAGATTAAATTACTCCAAGGCGGCCGGAAAGACAATGGAACATATGTACGTATATGTACCTGATCAACGTACGTATACATATTTTTCAATATGCGTCAGGATTTGTTTTTCTAAGGATGGATGGTTCCTTTTGTTAATCTGAACGGGTGATTCTTTTTTCATTGACCTGTACTGACACGTAATTTCTTTTAGCTAGGCATGAGGAAATTAATTTAGAGAAAAAGGAGAAATAGCTAAGAAAACTAATTTGAGGGACAAATGAAATATAAGCATTAGATTTACGTAACAACACGACTGACGGACCCCAAGACTCAGTTAACTAAAAAAACACCCCGTTAGAGAAATATCTCAAGGCTCTCAACAAAAAGAAAAACTACATCACACGTCTTCCCAAAGAAAATAAATCTACCACATGTACACGTCCCATTCAATTAGACTAAAATAAAATAATACTACTAGCTCTCACGTCCCGATTCTACGTACCTTACATATATCTATGTGTCCCATTCAGTCGAATGACAGGAACTACAAAGGAAAAGAAGAAACTACAAGAAAAAAACATAATAGATCTCATGGCCCTCAAAAGAAAAGAAAAAACTAGTACTCACATTCTAATCTCATGTCCCATAGAAGAAAATAAAACCAAGACATCTACATGTGCCTTCAGAAAATTAATATAAAAAACTATTAGATATCACATCCCTCGAAATAAAATAAAGTATCACATCTCACATTTTAGATCTTATGTCCCTCAAAATAAAAAAAATACTATATCTCATGTAGTAATTATTTTTCAGTTGCATCTCAGGTATCGAACTATGATGATTTATTAGAAAATAAACACTTGACCCGGAAAAAAAGAATGACACACTGGGATATATGCATCGTTAAATTGACTAATACTTATTCGCAGCAAAACTGAGTACCGCTTGTCGCATAGACTAACACAAATATATGTTGGAAAAGAACTCTGACTCCGTATGATGTCCACATCTCCTCACCATTTCGTAGGTGAAGCTCAACATCGTCATAGGTATAAAAAAGATGTGATTATTACATATACATGTGATTATATGAGACCTTTTTTTAGGAATATTACATGACACTTCTTACTTGGTCGCATTTTACAAACGACTAACACTGGTAGAAAAAAGGCCTATAATCCCGGTTCGTAAGGGCCTTTAGTCCCGGTTCAGGAACCGGGACTAAAGTGTCGGTACTAATACCTCCCCCCTTTAGTCCCGGTTCAATCCAGAACCGGAACTAAAGGCCCTCCACGTGGGCAGTGCGCAGAACCCAGTCAGGAGACCCTTTGGTCCCGGTTGGTGGCACCAACCGGGACCAATAGGCATCCACGCGTCAGCACTTCTGTGGCTAGGGTTTTTGTTTTTTTTGAAGGGGGGGGGGGGTTGGGGGTTTTGGGGGGTTAATTTAGGTGTTTCATATATTGTGTTAGCTAGTTATAATTAATAGAGAGAAGTGTCCTCTGTTATGTCCGTGCTTGGTCGACGCTACGTACTATACATACGTATATAGAGAGGACTAGACACGCTAGCTAGCTAGTAAGTAAACGAAGGAAACAGAAGATCGTCATGAACATATATGCATATATACAGAGAGAAGTGATATCGACCACCTCTCCTTCTCCGAGAGATTGGTCGAACAACAAGTTCTCGTATATCTATCTGACACTACCGGCTACATATATACAATAATTATCTCTTACAAATATAATCATACGGACTCAGGGTCCACATAGAATTCTCCGTCTTCAGGGATCACGTGGTCAAGAAAGAATGCCGCCAATTCCTCTTGAATTGCTCGCATGCGAGCTGGTGCTAGGAGTTCATCCCGCTTCCGAAACATCTAATTTGAAGAAGGGGGTCAATACATATATATATATATATAAATGAATGAAACTCAACACAAATGATGGTAATAAAATAAAATTGTGAATGTTGTTATTTACGTACTTCATATTGTTCGTTAGAGTACCCGCCCCGCTCACAGGTCGTGTGGCGGATGGACTCGCAGATGTAGTATCCACAGAAATCATTCCCTTGTTCCTGCCACAACCACTTTACAAGAAATAGAGGTCAATCAAACTGATAAGCAAGAATGCTAAATGGTATTGATGAAACTAGCGCTTGAATCACTAGGAGATGCGCGGAACATGCTACTATAGTACTTACTTTCGGGTGTCTAAATTCCAGCTCCTTCGGCAGTCCCGGAACTGTTTTGGTGAATTTTCTCCAAACCCTGCCGGACAAAGAAAACAATTACTTGATATCAGGAAATGAACAAAGTTGCTGATATGGTGGATAATGATCGATTTAACTTACTTCTTGAGGATTTCAGTCATGTCCGCATACTCCTTGGGATCTTTTCGTTTAGAGTCCAAGACGGTTACTACTCCCTGCTCAAGCTTAATCTCTAGGAGAATAAAGTGGAAACTGCACACACATGCATAACTCATGAATTACATTACTATAACCTTGACTAATATATAAGGGAAACCGAATACGCACAAGACAGTAACACTCACCTGAAGTTGTAAGGAAAGAGTATTATATCTTTGTTTTGATTTATTACGAACGATCGTAGCAAGCTGGCCTCGGTAGCTGCGGCATGAAGTTTAACCTGAGTTGCATCTATGAGATATGTGTTAATGAACCCAATATCACCGACTTGTCTTTTCTTCAATTCGGCGATCTTCAATCTGCATAATATAGTGAGGATGATTATAAATACATGCAATGAAAGAGCTAAGCTATATAGAGAAACTTAATGACAGAAGTAGTACTACTTACAGACAGTAGCAGGCGACCGTTGTTTTATCGAGGGCCAATTGATTGAAAAACTGATAGAACTCCTCAAATGGAACAGGCAACAGATCAATTCCAACGAGGTCATGCTCCTTTTTAACTTTCACATACAAAGTACTCCTCCCCCCAGAGTCTCTGCAGATTTTCAAGTACCAATCATGCAATCTTCGCATCATCGTTGATAGAGATCTTTCATCTTTGACGAGAGGCTTCCCGTACTCGTATCTTTGTATCTGCACCTCCATGGGTTCATAATGTACTTCGTCGGGCAGGTAATCTGCAAGATTGCTATAACCGGGCACCATCCTCGGATCATTATCGACGTTGTGGCTAGGCACCTTGAGCGGGGGGCACGATTGCTTCGCTTGTTCGCCGAGCTGGGCAATTTGTTTCCCAGCTCGTCGTTCTTTCAGCCTTTGATCACTGACAGTACTTCCCGACCGCTCCGCTTCGGCAAATTCCTTTCCAATAATGCGGTCATAGTTTCCTTTCGGCGGATCAGACTTCGGTGGTTTTGTCAGGGCAGCCAGAGTGCGCTTCACTTTCACCCGATCTACCTTCTCCCCGGAGGTGGATGTTTCTTTGCTTTCACCCCTTCAAAGAATTTCTTCACTTCTTCTCGCGCGATCTCGGCGTTCTCCTCCTGGGTCCTCTCGTATGGTAACTTCTCTGGAGTCTTCAGAGAAGGACCGAATCTGTATGTCCTCCCGCCTCTGGTTGTACTGCTAGACGCCGACCGAGCAGACGTAGCGGTTGTCTTCTTTACTTGCTTAAGAGGCGGAGGAGAAGGACTACGACGCGCCGGAGCAGCTGGAGCGGCGGCAGGTCTCTTCCGCCCTTGCTGACGAGGCGGAGAAGGAGGAGGCTGGCTGCTCGGGCGCGTCGGCGCAGGCGGAGAAGGAGGCGGAGTGCCGCCACGCGCCGGAGAAGGAGCCGGCCGAGGGCCCTGATCGTCACTCGCCGGAGGAGGAGGCGGTGGAGGCGGAGTGCCCTGACTCGCCGGAGGAGGAGGAGGAGGCGGTGGCGTCCAGTTCGGAAGGTTGATGAGCTCCTTCCGCCATAGGCATGGAGTCTTCAGAGCAGACCCCAGCCGAGTCTCCCCTTCACCGGTAGGGTGGTCAAGCTGGAGGTCCTCAAATCCCTCCGTTATCTCATCCACCATCACCCTAGCATATCCTTCTGGAATCGGCCAGCAGTGAAAAGTTGCGCCGGGTTCGGTAGGAAAAACAGAGCCAACAGCCGCCTTGACCTTCAAATTCATCCATTGCGTCATAAGGTGGCAATTTTGAGACTCCGTTATAGCATCCACGGGATAGCTGGCAGGAGCCGTCAAGGCATGCTCCGGCTGAAGCAGCTCGGTGGAAGCCACGCTGCTTCTGCGCTGAGATGGCGGGGTAGCTTCGGGGGAGGCTTCGGCAGTATGTTTGCTGCGATTTGCTTCTCGTTCCTCTATCGCGTCTACCCTTGCTTGCAGCGCCTGCATTTGGGTCTGCTGCACTTTTTTCCTCCTCTCATGGGATTTGTAACCGCCTGCGTCCGGAAACCCAACCTTCCACGGAATGGAGCCTGGCGTGCCTCGTGTCCGTCCAGGGTGCTCAGGATTCCCGAGGGCCATTGTGAGCTCGTCGTTCTCTCTGTCTGGAAAGAACGTCCCTTCATGCGCTGCTTCGATATACTGCTTAAGCTTACTGACTGGTATGTCCATTTGATCGTTCGTCCAAATGCACTTCCCTGTTACAGGGTCCAGTGTTCCGCCAGCCCCGAAGAACCAAGTCCGGCAACGGTCTGGCCAGTTAATTGTCTCTGGTTCGATCCCTTTATGAACCAGATCATTCTCAGTCTTGGACCACTTAGGCCGGGCTACGAGGTAGCCACCTGACCCCGTGCGATGGTGAAGCTTCTTCTTCGCAGCATTTTGCTTGTTTGTCGCCGACATCTTCTTACTCTTTTCCGATGTCTTGTGGGCCACAAATGCGGGCCAGTGATCTCTGATATTCTCATATCTGCCCTTGAATTCTGGTGTCTCATTATTTTCGACAAACTTATTCAGCTCTTTCTTCCACCTCCTGAATAGTTCTGCCATCCTCTTCAGAGCAAAAGACTTGATTAATTTCTCTTTAACTGGGTTCTCTGGATTATCCTCAGGCGGTAGGGTGAAATTTGACTTCAGCTCAGTCCAAAGATCATTTTTCTGCATATCATTGACATAAGAGACCTCAGGGTCTTCTGTAGCCGGCTTAAACCATTGCTGGATGCTTATCGGGATCTTGTCCCTAACCAGAACCCCGCACTGAGCAACAAATGCGCTCTTTGTCCGGAGGGGTTCAATAGGTTGGCCGTCGGGCGCGATTGCTATGATCTCAAACTTTTCATCCGAGCTCAACTTTTTCTTCGGGCCTCGTCTCTTTACCGAAGTTGTGCTCGATCCGGAGGGCTAGAAAAAAGAACAAAGACTTAATTAATATGTGTACATACCAAAACAATGAATGCATCAATCAGCTAGTCAGCATAGGCTTAACTAATATATATACCTGGCCGGACTCGGTTCGGTCACCGGAGCCGTCATCACGGTCTCCTTCTTGCACCGGCATTGGGTCACCGGAGCCGTCCTCATGTTCTTCTTCTTGCACCGGCATTAGGTCACCGTAGCCAGCTTGTTCACCCTCTCCTTCCAGACCATCGGTTTCGTTGAGAAACAACGAGATGGCATCACTTCCTTCTGCGATTATGTCCCTCAACAACGCTTCTTTTGTTACTTCGTCTAGGGCGGTGTCCATAGTTTCTACAAATATTTACAACATGGCAATTATTATTCAAACATGACAGATGGATATATTAGTGCCAAACGTAGAACTAGCTACCTAATCATAGTAAGCTATCGGGAGGGGGTATATATCGACAACGACGACACTACATCTATGTCCCTCGACGACCCTCGTTCCCGATAAAAAAAAGAGGAAGAAGAAGAAAAATAAGAGGAGAAGAAAGAATAGAGGAGAAGATCTCCTCTATTCTTTCTTCTCCTCTTTTTTTTCTTCTTCCTCTTCTTTTTTTATCCTCTTCTTCCTCTCATGTTCGATAGGATCGCCGAGGGGTCGGGAGGTTGCCTAGTGTCAAGGGATTCAACAAAACCATGTCTTCATCATTAGGCGAAAGTAACATGTGCATGATGGTACGAAGCTCTTCAAAGTTGTTCTGGAACGGAGTCCCAGATAGGATAATTCGCTTTTTGGTACAAAGTTCAGCAAGAGCCTTCCGAATATCGCTATTTGGAAGGCCTTTGCTGAATTCGTACCAAAAAGCGGATTATTCTATCCGGGACTCCATTCCAAAACAACTTTGCAGAACTTCGTACCAACATGCCCTGGTTACTTCCGGCTAATGATGAAGGCATGGATTTCTTCAATACTTTGACACTAGGAAACCTCTCTCTACTTCCGGCTAATAAGAATAAGAAGAAGAAGAAGAATAAGAAGAAGAAGAAGAAGAAGAAGAAAAGAAGAAAAAAAGAGGAGAAGAAGAAAGGAATAGTGGAGAAAAGAGAAAATAGAATATATTCTATTTTCTCTTCTTCTCCACTATTCCTTTCTTCTTCTCCTCTTCTTTTTCTTCTTTTTTCTTCTTCTTATTTATTTCTCCTCTTCTTTTCGGTAGAGGAAACCCTAAATAGCTAGCAAGTATCGTGGGTGTGAGATACATGTGGCCTTCGGTGTCGGACACTACATCCACGTCCCACAAGTGACGTGGGCGTCGAAGCCCGCGCCACTTGTGGGATGTGGGTGTAGTGTCCGACACCGACGGTACATGTATCTCACACCGACGATACTTTCTATTTAGGGTTTCTCCTCTACCGCTCGGCGACCCTCTCGACGACCCTCGTTCCCGATAAAATAAAGAGGAAGAAGAAGAAGAAAAAAGAAGAGAAGAAAGAATAGAGGAGAAGACTTCCTCTTCTTCCTCTCCTCTTCTTCTCCCTCTTCTTCCCCTTCTTCTTCGCCTCTCTCATGAATGTCCGACGTTCTCGACCCCCCCCCCACGTGTCGAAGAAAAAAAGAAGAAAAAAATAGGAGAAGAAGAAAGGAATAGAGGAGAAAAGAGAAAATAGAATATATATTCTATTTTCTCTTCTTCTCCTCTATTCCTTTCTTCTTCTCCTCTTCTTTTTCTTCTTTTTTCTTCTTCTTATTTATTTCTCCCCGTCTTCCTCTCCCCTCTCGGCGACCCTAGACCCCCTCTCGACCCTCGACCCTAGGCGACCTCGACCCCTCTCTTTTTTTTCTTCCTCTTCTTTTTTATCCTCTTCTTCCTCTACCGCTCGGCGACCCTCGACGACCCTCGTTCCCGATAAAAAAAGAGGAAGAAGAAGAAAAAAAGAGGAGAAGAAAGAATAGAGGAGATCTTCTCCTCTATTCTTTCTTCTCCTCTTTTTTCTTTTCTTATTCCTCTTCTTTTTTTATCCTCTTCCTCCTCTCATGTTCGACGACCCTCGACCCCTCGGCGACCCTAGACCCCCTCTCGACCCCCTCTTCTTCTCCCTCTTCTTCCCCTTCTTCCCCGCCTAAAATGACCTAAAATGAAAATAACCTAAAATTCACTAAAGTTATCGATGACCCTCTCGACACACCCACGAATAAGAAAATATATCATCTTCTTCATCTCCTCTTCTTTGCATATTCACATAGCCACATACACATACATAGCCACATACATATAGAACTTTTCTGAACATATATATATAGCCACATTCATATAGAACTTTTCTGAACATATATAGATGATTTTCTAAAAAAAGTAACTTTTGCATATATGAACAGAGAGCAGCGGCGGCAATGGGTGGCATCGTCGGCGACGGGGATGGGAAAGGGGGGAGCTCACTGGGGGCGGGCGGCGACGGGGAGAGGAGGCCAGCGACGGGAAAGGAGCTATGGCGGGCTCGGGGATGCCGGTGACGGGGACGGCGTGCGCGGGGCGATGGGGAGACGGGGACGGCCGCGGGCTCGGGGCGGCACACGGCGACGGGGACGATCGAGGAGGCGGGGCTCGGGGCAGGGCGGACGGCAGCGAGCTCGGGGCGGGGTGGCACACGGCGACGGGGACGGCCGCGGGCTCGGGGCGGCACACGGCGGCGACGGGGACGATCGAGGAGGCGGGGCTCGGGGCAGGGCGGACGACGGCGACGAGGAGGACGATCGAGGAGGCGGGGCTCGGGGCGCGGCGACGGCGACGGTGACGGATGGGGCAGGGCGCAGCGACGGCGACGAGGAGGACGAGCAGCCTGGCGGCGTCGGCGATGGGGAATGGAGCAGTTGGCGAAAATTTCGCAAGGGTTGTATATATAGCCAGAGCAATGGTCCCGGTTTGTGGCACAAACCGTGACCAATGCACCCCTTTGGTCCCGGTTGGTGCCACCAACCGGGACCAAAGGCCAATTTTCAGCAGCCCAAAGGGCGGGAAGCGGCGGCCTTTGGTCCCGGTTGGTGGCACCAACCGGGACTAAAGGGGGGCATTGGTCACGGTTGGTGCCACGAACCGTGACCAATGCCCCCTTTAGTCCCGGTTGGTGCCACCAACCGGGACCAATGCCCTTGTGCTGCCAGCGCCCAAAAGTTTAGTCCCACATCGCTAGCTGAAGGGCGCCGGCACTGGTTTATAAGCCCTGCTGTGCCTCCCCATTCGAGCTCCTCTCTAATGCAGGCTTTCGGGCCTAAACTTGCTACTGCCTGTGGGCCTATTGGGCCTCTGCGGGCCTGAATCCTGGCCCATGTAGGGTTTCTAGTCGTATTCAGGCCGTGGAGGCCCAGTAGGAGGCATTTTTTTTGGTTTTTTCTTTTTTATTTCTACATTTTTTTGGTTTTTTATTTTTTTATTTCTACTTAAAACTAAATACTTATAGTTTTTTAGTGATTTCTTTTTGCTTTTAGGTCACAAAAATTATAAACTTTCTGTTAGTGCCATTAGTTTTAAATTTTGAATAGTTTAAATTTGAATTTTTAAAAATTTGTGTGAATCACTAGTTTATGAATAACTTTACTATAAAAATAGAATTTTTTTCTATTTATTTTTTATTTATACTTACAACTAAATACTTATAGTTTTTTAGTGATTTCTTTTTGCTTTTAGGTCACAAAAATTATAAACTTTCTGTTAGTGCCATTAGTTTTAAAATTTTGAATAGTTTAAATTGGAATTTTATAAAATTTGTGTGAATCACTAGTTTATGAATAACTTTACTATAAAAATAGAATTTTTTTTCTTCTTTGCTATTTATTTTTTATTTATACTTACAATTAAATACTTATAGTTTGATTTTAGGTCACAAAAATTATATTCTTTTTGCTATTGAAGAATATTATAGTTTTATTTTAGTTGATCATAACATAATATTTTAATTGATTGTTTTTATTTTCATAAAAGTTTTGTAGTTCATTCTGTTTGCTATTAATTCATTCTTTGAGCTAAATGACTCTGAAATTGGAAAGCATTTCAAAATGAACTCTGAAAAGGTTGAAAGTTGGCATGGTATCATCATTTCACCCACATAGCATGTTCCAAAAAGTAGAGAGGGTTACGACAAAAACTTGATGCACTTCGTGTACAAAATGGACAATCACTTTCGAAGTATCAAAGTTTCGAACCATAAGACATGAAAGCATTTCAAATGAACTCTGAAAAAGTTGAAAGTTGGGATGGTATCATAATTTCACCCACATAGCATTTGCTTATTGCGGGAGAAAGTCTTCACTTTTTCTTCGCTTGTGTCATTTGCTTATTGCGCCGTAACCATGGATAATCTTCATTGTTTATCAGGATGCTTGGGTCAGCCTTGACATTGAAGGGAGGAATTTCATGAAACTTTTCATAATCTTCAGACATGTCTGTCTTGCCGTCCACTCCCAGGATGTCCCTTTTTCCTGAAAGAACTATGTGGCGCTTTGGCTCATCGTATGATGTATTCGCTTCCTTATCTTTTCTTTTTCTCGGTTTGGTAGACATGTCCTTCACATAGATAACCTGTGCCACATCATTGGCTAGGACGAACGGTTCGTCAGTGTACCCAAGATTTTTCAGATCCACTGTTGTCATTCCGTACTGTGGGTCTACCTGTACCCCGCCGCCTAACAGATTGACCCATTTGCACTTAAACAAAGGGACCTTAAAATCAGGTCCGTAGTCAAGTTCCCATATGTCCACTATGTAACCATAATATGTGTCCTTTCCGCTCTCGGTTGCTGCATCAAAGCGGACACCGCTGTTTTGGTTGGTGCTCTTTTGATCTTGGGCGATCGTGTAAAATGTATTCCCATTTATCTCGTATCCTTTGTAAGTCAATACAGTCAAAGATGGTCCCCTGGACAACAAGTACAACTCATCACAAACAGTGTTGTCACCTCTGAGACGTGTTTCCAACCAACTGCTGAAAGTCGTGATGTGTTCACATGTAATCCAGTCGTCGCACTGCTCCGGGTGTTTGGAGCGCAGACTGTTCTTGTGTTCATCGACATACGGGGTCACCAAGGTAGAGTTCTGTAGAACTGTGTAGTGTGCTTGAGACCAAGAATATCCGTCCCTGCATATTATTGAGTCTCTTCCAAGAGTGCCTTTTCCAGTCAGTGTCCCCTCATACCGCGATTTAGGGAGACCTATCTTGTTAAGGCCAGGAATGAAGTCAACACAAAACCCGATAACATCCTCTGTTTGATGGCCCATGGAGATGCTTCCTTCTGGCCTAGCGCGGTTACGGACATATTTCTTTAGGACTCCCATGAACCTCTCAAAGGGGAACATATTGTGTAGAAATACGGGCCCCAGGATGACAATCTCGTCGACTAGATGAACTAGGACGTGCGTCATGATATTGAAGAAGGATGGTGGGAACACCAGCTCGAAACTGACAAGACATTGCGCCACATCACTCCTTAGCCTTGGTACGATTTCTGGATCGATCACCTTCTGAGAGATTGCATTGAGGAATGCACATAGCTTCACAATGGCTAATCGGACGTTTTCCGGTAGAAGCCCCCTCAATGCAACCGGAAGCAGTTGCGTCATAATCACGTGGCAGTCATGAGACTTTAGGTTCTGAAACTTTTTCTCTGGCATATTTATTATTCCCTTTATATTCGACGAGAAGCCAGTCGTGACCTTCATACTGAGCAGGCATTCAAAGAAGATTTCTTTCTCTTCTTTCGTAAGAGCGTAGCTGGCAGGACCTTTATACTGCTTCGGAGGCATGCCGTCTTTTTCGTGCAAATGTTGCAGGTCCTCTCGTGCCTCAGGTGTATCTTTTGTCTTCCCATACACGCCCAAGAAGCCTAGCAGGTTCACGCAAAGGTTCTTCGTCACGTGCATCACGTCGATTGAGGAGCGGACCTCTAGGTCTTTCCAGTAGGGTAGGTCCCAAAATATAGATTTCTTCTTCCACATGGGTGCGTGTCCCTCAGCGTCATTCGGAACAGCTAGTCCACCGGGACCCTTTCCAAAGATTACGTAGTGTAAATCATTGACCATAGCAAGCACGTGATCACCGGTGCGCATGGCGGGCTTCTTCCGGTGATCTGCCTCGCCTTTGAAATGCTTGCCTTTCTTTCGACATTGATGGTTGGTCGGAAGAAATCGACGATGGCCCAGGTACACATTCTTCCTGCATTTGTCCAGGTATATACTTTCAGTGTCATCTAAACAGTGCGTGCATGCGTGGTATCCTTTGTTTGTCTGTCCTGAAAGGTTACTGAGAGCGGGCCAATCGTTGATGGTCACGAACAGCAACGCCTTAAGGTTAAATTCCTCCTGTCTGTGCTCATCCCACGTACGTACACCGTTTCCATTCCACAGCTGTAAAAGTTCTTCAACTAATGGCCTTAGGTACACATCAATTTCGTTGCCGGGTTGCTTAGGGCCTTGGATGAGAACTGGCATCATAATGAACTTCCGCTTCATGCACATCCAAGGAGGAAGGTTATACATACATAGAGTCACGGGCCAGGTGCTGTGATTGCTGCTCTGCTCCCCGAAAGGATTAATGCCATCCGCGCTTAAAGCAAACCATACATTCCTTGGGTCCTTTGCAAACTCATCCCAGTACTTTCTCTCGATTTTTCTCCACTGCGACCCGTCAGCGGGTGCTCTCAACTTCCCATCTTTCTTTCGGTTCTCACTGTGCCATCGCATCAACTTGGCATGCTCTTCGTTTCTGAACAGACGTTTCAACCGTGGTATTATAGGAGCATACCACATCACCTTCGCAGGAACCCTCTTCCTGAGGGGCTCGCCGTCAACATCACCAGGGTCATCTCGTCTGATCTTATACCGCAACGCACCGCATACCGGGCATGCGTTCAGATCCTTGTATGCACCGCGGTAGAGGATGCAGTCATTAGGGCATGCATGTATCTTCTCCACCTCCAATCCTAGAGGGCATACGACCTTCTTTGCTGCGTATGTACTGTCGGGCAATTCGTTATCCTTTGGAAGCTTCTTCTTCAATATTTTCAGTAGCTTCTCAAATCCTTTGTCAGCCACAGCATTCTCTGCCTTCCACTGCAGCAATTCCAGTACGGTACCGAGCTTTGTGTTGCCATCTTCGCAATTGGGGTATAACCCTTTTTTGTGATCCTCTAACATGCGATCGAACTTCAGCTTCTCCTTTTGACTAATGCATTGCGTCCTTGCATCGACAATGACCCGGCGGAGATCATCATCATCGGGCACATCGTCTGGTTCCTCTTGATCTTCAGCAGCTTCACCCGTGGCAGCATCATTGGGCACATCGTCTGGTTCCTCTTGATCTTCACCAGCTCCCCCCGTTGCAGCATCACCGTATTCAGGGGGCACATAGTTGTCATCGTACTCTTCTTCTTCGCCGTCTTCCATCATAACCCCTATTTCTCCGTGCCTCGTCCAAACATTATAGTGTGGCATGAAACCCTTGTAAAGCAGGTGGGAGTGAAGGATTTTCCGGTTAGAGTAAGACCTCGTATTCCCACATTCAGTGCATGGACAACACATAAAACCATTCTGCTTGTTTGCCTCAGCCGCATCGAGAAACTCATGCACGCCCTTAATGTACTCGCGGGTGTGTCTGTCACCGTACATCCATTGCCGGTTCATCTGCGTGCATTATATATAATTAAGTGTCCAAATTAATAGAAGTTCATCATCACATTAAAACCAAAGTGCATACATAGTTCTCATCTAACAACATATAGCTCTCCAGAGCATCTAATTAATTAAACCATACATTGAAACTATGTAAAACATTTCAATGCGAAAACAAATGCGATCATAATCGCAACCAAGGTAACAATTGATCCAACGGCATAATGATACCAAGCCTCGGTATGAATGGCATATTTTCTAATCTTTCTAATCTTCAAGCGCATTGCATCCATCTTGATCTTGTGATCATCGACGACATCCGCAACATGCAACTCCAATATCATCTTCTCCTCCTCAATTTTTTTATTTTTTCCTTCAACAAATTGTTTTCTTCTTCAACTAAATTTAACCTCTCGACAATAGGGTCGGTTGGCATTTCCGATTCACATACATCCTAGATAAATAAAATCTATGTCACGTTGGTCGGCATAATTTTCATAAACAATAAATGAACCAATAGTTATAAAGATAATATACATACCAAATCCGAATCATAGACAGGACGAGGGCCGACGGGGGCGGATACCAAAACCATCGCACTATATAAGATGCAATAATAAATGTAAGAAAATGATACAAGTATCTATCTAAACATACAAGTAAGAATATTTTTCCTTTCAGAAAGAAGATAAGAACAAGAGGCTCACCACGGTGGTGTCGGTGATGAGATCGGCGCGGGTGATCGACGGCGGTGAAGACGGGGACGGGGCGTGACGGACCGCTAAATCTAGACAAATCTCGAGGAAAATGGAGCTTGGAGGTCGAGCTTCGAGAGGAGAAAGCTTAAGTAGTGTGGCTCGGGCATTCCATCGAACACCTCATGTGCATAGGAGGTGAGCTAGAACACCATAAAGCCCTCTCCCCCTCGGCCAGAAAAAACAGAGCACTGTGCTCTGCTCTTGCGCGAGGGGGTATATGTAGGCACCTCATTGGTCCCGGTTGGTGGCATGAGCCGGGACTAAAGGGGAGCCTTTGGTCCCGGTTCAAGCCACCAACCGGGACCAATGGTGGTGGGCCAGGAGCGAGGCCCATTGGTCCCGGTTCGACCGACCAACTGGGACCAAAAGGTCCAGACGAACCGGGACCAATGGCCCACGTGGCCCGGCCGGCCCCCTGGGCTCACGAACTGGGACCAATGCCCACATTGGTCCCGGTTCTACACTGAAGCGGGACTAATGGACTGAGCCGGCCTGGACCATAGCCCTGTTTTCTACTAGTGTAATATGGAAACAATAAAATTGGAACTTTAACTCAACGACCTAATATAACATTACTTACAAGCAAATTGGTGACTGGTGTATGTTCATCGTAGAAAAAAAGTTCAGGGCAAAGAACGAAGAAAATTTGGATTCCCCTTCAATCTTGGGGATTTCCCTCTCGAAAGCATGGAACTGCCCCGATGATGGTTCGATTTATGAAGGGCGTGCATGACGACATAAGCCAAAACTTCTCAAATTTTTACCAGGGCATGGTGAGTTCATACCATGGCACCATGGCAGGCGTCATGGTTTTTAAGCATTTTTTTCTTTTTTTTCTATAGTTGAAAACCCAACAAACAAACATTTGTCGTTGACTATTGCCACACATTTCATCAAAATATCTGTCCATTCCTTGTAAAAGGCATGAGAATTTACTAAATGGCACGAGCATGGTTTTGTAGGCTGTTCTTGTGGAATCTTTCATCCATCGATTGTTTGAACTTCAATTATGCACATTAATGCCTAGGAAATGCACATAATCCCCTACATAATGGCAAATGAACCCGGAAAAGTGCCTAATTTGAATACGGTGATTTGCAGGTTGTTTGTTCATCATAGAAAAAACTCATGGACAAAGGAAATTTGGACCCTCTTCAATCTTGGTGATTACCCCCTCAAGACCATGAAACTTCCTCGATGATGGTTCGATTTATGAAAGGCGCGCATCACGACATAAGGAAAACATTCTCCAATTTTTACGAGGGCATGGTGAGGCCATACCATGGCACCACACCAGGCGTCATGTTTCCAACCATGTGTTTCATTTTTGTATAGCTGGTAACCAAGTAATTGACGCGTTTATGGTAGACTATTGCCACACATTTCCTTGAAATATCTGCCCATTCCTTGTAAAAGGCATGAGAATGTATTAAATAACACAAGCATGGTTTTCTAGACCGTTCTTGTGCACCTTTTCATGCACCGATTGTTCGAATTTGAATTATGTCCATTAATGTCTAGAAAATGCACATAATCCCCTAAATATGGTAAATGAGCCCGGGAAAATGTCAAATTTGAACACGTTGCATTTGAGGCGGTATGTTGATCGTGGGAAAAAAACTGAATGACAAACTAGGAGGGAAATTTGTATTCCCCTTCAATCTTTGGGATTTCTCTCTCGAAAGCATGGATCTTCCTTGGTGATGGATCGATTTATGAAGGTCATGCATGACGACACATAAGCCAATCCTTCTCAAATTTTTACCAGGGCTTGGTGAGGTCATACCATGGCACCATGCCAGGCATCATATTTTTAAGCATTTATTTCATTTTTATCTATAGTTGAAAACCCAAGAAACAAACATTTGTGGTTTACTATTGCCACACATTTCATCGAAATATCTATCCATTATTCCTTGTAAAAGGCATGAGAATTTACTAAATGGCACGGGCATGCATGGTTTTCTAGGCCGTTCTTGTGGACCCTTTCGTGCATCGATTGTTTGAACTTGAATTATGTGCATTAATGCCTAGGAAATGCAGGTAATTCCCTAAATATGGCAAATGAACCCCGAAAAGCGCTAAATTTGAACACGGTGATCTGCAGGTTGTATGTTCATCATAGAAAAAAACTCGTGGACAAAGGACAAAGGAATTTGGATCCCCCTTCAATCTTGGTGATTTCCCCCTCGAAACCCTACAACTTCCTCGGTGATGGTTCGTTTTATGAAAGGCGTGCATGACGACATTTTTGCTAGGGCACGGTGAGGTCATACCATGGCACCACACCAGGCGTCATGTTTTTCCAAGCATGTATTTCATTTTTGTATAGTTGTTAACCCAGTAAACAACGCGTTTATGGTTGACTATTGCCACACATTTCCTTGAAATATCTGCCCATTCCTTGTAAAAGGCATGAGAATGTACTAAATAGCACAAGCATGGTTTTCCAGACCATTCTTGTGCACCTTTTCATGCACCGATTGTTCAGATTTGAATTATGTGCATCATTAATGCCTAGAAAATGCATATAATCCCCTAAATATGGTAAATGAGTTCAGAAAAATGTGAAATTTGAAGACGTTGCATTTGAGGCGGTATGTTGATCGTTGGAAAAAACTGAATGAAAACTAGGACAGATGGATTCCCCTTCAATCTTGCTGATTTCCCTCTCAAAAGCATTGAACTTCCACGGTGCTGGTTCGATTTATGAAGGGCATGCATGACGAAATAAATCAAACCTTCTCAACTTTTAACCAGGGCACGGTGAGGCCATACCATGGCACCGTGCCAGCCGTCATGTTTTTCAAGCACATATTTCATTGTTCTATAGTTGATAACCCAGTAAATGACGCATTTGTGGTTGACTGTTGCCACGCAATCCATTGAAAACTCTACCCATTCCTTGTAAAAGGCTCAAGAATTAATAAATACCATGAGTATGGTTTTTCTAGACCGTTCTTGTGCACCCTTTCATGCACCGATTATTTGAATTTGAATTACGTGTGTTAACGCCTACAAAATTCACATAATCCTCTAAATATTGTAAATGAACCCGGAAAAGTGTCAAATTTGAACACGGTGATTAGCAGGGTTTATGTTCATCGTGAAAAAAAACTCATTGATGAAGGACAAAGGAAATTTGGATCAATTTAATCTTGGTGATTTACTATCGCACACGATTCATCTCCGTTGCCTCTGCGAACCGTGTGTGTTCACTCACACATGCAAAAGGAAAAGAAAACCCTTGCCGAGTTCGTCCCCACTCACTCGCCGTGGACTCCTCCGCAAATCTGCACCCTACTCTCGACGGTCGTTGGAGGCGGGCATAGGTCGCGCTCCAAACGACACCGGATTTTGCCTCCACCGCTTTCCGCCGCCTATCTGCACCGACATTCTAGACTCTGGTCGATTGGGTTTTTCTGCGGGATTGGGCCGGGGATTTTTCTCGTGGAGAAGGTAATCAACTTAATTAGCAAAATATTCACTCATCTCTTATCGCAGTCTGTCTGTCGTTGTTAATCAACCGGCGGAAATAGCCATGAATCATTTTTGTTCTAGCTGATTCATGAGTGTTCATTCATGTGTCCACAGTGCGAGCACAAATCGGGCAACTTTGGTCATGGCCTGTCGGAAACGAAGTTCTATCTCACCATTCCAGATGACTTTAGGGAATGCTTGGTATGTTCAATCTCAACCTACCACGGTCGGCATGGCCTGAATTTGTGAACATATACCATCTGTTGCTACATTATCTATATATTTGTATCAAATCTTTGTTACATTATCTATTTTTAATTCTATATTTTTGTACTTTGCTTTCATCTATATATATACATATATGTTCTATCAATTATTCCCATATTTGTATCTTGCTCTCTTATTTGAATATATCTAATTTACGATCTTAATTTTCATTTCAAGTAGTACATCCCTTGCTTTGCAAGAACAGGAGTAGAAGGAAATCTTCGGCTTTACTTTGCCGATGACTCCCAGGATGTCATATTGACAATGGAGCATGGATTTACAATGACGGTTAGCGTAAAACTTGATACAGATGGTCACTCCTATTTTAATGCGGACCTTTGGAGAAAAATGTCTAAGTGTTATGACCTGAAAGCTGGCAATAAAATTCTAGTGCGTGCACCATAGCCTGGTCTAATTAACATGGATGTTTACTTCCCCAATGTCATCAGCCAATCAAAGTCTAATCGAGCTTAGTGTCCTTTCAACTTTCTCCTTGTTGTCATATTACTATTTAAGGAACCAATTGATCACTATTTAAGCAACCAATTGTGATATCATATTCAGACTCTGTTCCTAGGCAGTAACAAATTCTGTTTACCAATTTATGCGCACTATATATTCTTATGCCATGTTCTGAATAAATAATACCTTTCCACCTTTTAAGCATACCAAATTTCACTGGAAGGACTTAAAGCATGTCATAAACTTTGTTGATAATCTGACAGAGATAACACAGTGTATGAACGCTGGATTTTGGATGGGATTAATTAGACCTATGGTGCACACACTGAACAAGACCAATTGTGTGCACAAAACACTGGTAAAACGTCTTATTTTAATGTTGATGCTCATAAACTATATATATCTTCAACGATATGTTACAATTGTTTTTTACTCTACATGTCAACAGAAATTGCCCCCTTAGCAGTTCCTAGATCGATTTCCCGGCATGGTCGGATTACACTTGTGCCTGCTAATAACGCCAAAGTGATTGCAAGGTATCGCATTTCCCACAAAAATGGAACCATTCAAATCAATAAGTTCTCGCTTCTCGTGGCAATGCATCCATATTGGAAAATTGGAGACACTGTTCTACTCATGATCTACGAAGGCACAGGAGGGCTCTTCCTTTTCATTGACGAGATGCCGAGTCGCCGTGATCAAGCTAATTCAAGTGGATTGTTGTGGTTGTTGGCCCTCAGCCTCTTAAAATGTGCTAGCTATTACTCTATATGTTAAGTATGTAGATATGGACCATATGGTTGTTGGCCCTTAGCCTCTTAAAATGTGATAGTTATTACTATGTTAATTACGTAGAATGGACCATATGGTTGTCAAAACCGTGTTACAAAGATCCTCCTTTTGTCGAATAGTGTAATTACTATATATATGTTACTCAAATGTTGTTACCCAAGTTCATAAATTTTCATGGAAAGTATTAGTATCGTACACAGTTCATTGAGTTTAAGCGTGTGCCCGATGACCAGAAGGCATTTGCATATTAACTGTCCATATTACAAATTCACACACATGTTAACATAAGGAAATGTATGTGTAACATACTAATCATCGTACACGAGTACTCCCAGACGCATCGTGTGCGATACTCCGCCACCGCAAGCATCTAGTTTGCATTTTTCAAAGTTTTTTCTACACATAGAATCGCACACGAAGTAACTGCATTGACCGTCTGTGTTGTAATTTCTCATCGCAAATAGTTCATCCAAGTCGGCTTTTTTCCACGTATCACACACATCTTGTTTACACAACTCATTTGTGTTTTTTCGCTCATCGCAAACAGTTCATCCATGTGAACTGTATGCCGCATATCACACACATCTTGTTAAGTTCAACCGTTTCTGTTGTGTTCCCTAATCGAAAACAGTTCGTCCGAGTTAACCGTATGCCGTATATCGCACACACATTGATATGGCTGCCCGTTTATGTTGTTCTACCTCATCGCAAACAGTTCGACTAGATTAACCGTGTGTCCTGCATCACACACACATTATTATGGCTGCCCATTTCTGTTGTTCTGCCTCATCGTGGATAGTTTGAATGGATTAACCGTGTGGCCTACATTGCACATGAAACTAAAATCTGAACTGTGTTTGATGGCTCCGCCATTGCAAAGGTTTTGCACCTTTTTGACGGTTTTTTACTCCACCGTTTGCGATTATTGCATCTCACACAGTTCCGGCAAAGGGTCTCTGATCATAGTGTTGCGTTAGCATTATCCTGCAGTAGTGATTGCTCATTACTACTACTGGGGCGCTACGACTGGGGTGCGTCCCCCTGCTGTTCTGCACTGTTATTTGGTGCATGACACGTCGACTCGGTTGCTATATGTCCCACATGTCAGCAAGAGGAAGTACAAAATTGATGAAAACGAGTGTCTCCACTCTTTTAGTACGATGGAGGAGTACAAGACACGGCTTGGTTTTTCTTGCTTCGTGTGATCCATCGATACAAACCCAGACTAAAAAAGGCGAGGGAAGGTCTTTTCCCGTGCAACAGGCAGGGGAGTTTGGCATAGTCTATTCGAGGCAACGAGGCAGGAAGGGAAACAAGCAAATAAAGGTTGAGAGACTTAGTTTTGAGAAAATCTGATTTTATGGAGTACATACCCACTATGGAGGTAGTACTACTTACTACTCCCTCCTTTTCAGTTTATAGGGCTCATCTAAAAAAATCCGTTTGTCCGTTTTATAAGTCTCAATTCTACTCCTTCCTTTTCGGTTTATAGGGCTCAAATATGAAATCTCATCAACCAAGGCATTTTGTGAGTGGAGGAATGTATCTCGTACTTTACAAAACTACTCAAATTAAATTCATGCGTTAATTTGGATTAATTGAAGTGCATGCATGCTTGGCCACTAGATGAGTTGGAACATTACATGCATTGGTGTGTTCCTTTTTAATTCTTGCAAGCAAAGATTTAATGCGCCACAAAAACTAAAAATGAGATGGAGATGAGCCCTCTAAATTGGAAAAACAAAAAAGATGAAATAAGCCCTATAAACCAGAAAGGAGGGAGTACTAGTAGTACCATGACATGTTTGGATTTCGAGGTGCATTAAATCACCCAATGCAAGCAGTATCAAGAGAAGTCACCAATGCATGTAGAAGTTCATGGAAATTTAGTGGTCATGCATGCATTCATTGTAATTAATGCAATGGTAAATGATACGTCTCCAACGTACATAGTTTCCTGACGATTTTCCTCTTGTTTTGGACTCTAATTTGCATGATTTGAATGAAACTAACCCTGGACTGATGATTTTTTCAGCAGAACTATCATGGTGTTGTTTTTGTGCAGAAATAAAAGTTCTCGGAATGGAACAAAACTTTGTGAAGATTTTTTATACAATCAACAAGAATTTCTGGAGCCAAGATCCACCGGAGGGGGGCACCTGGGTAGGCACAAGCCACCAGGGTGCCCCCCTCCTGGCACGCCTAGGTGGGTTGTCCACACCTGGTGGCCGCGCGGACCTTTAAACCAACGCAATAAAATCCTATTTTTCTAGAAAAAATCAGGGAGAAAGAATTATCGTGATCCATTCGACGGAGCCGCCGTGACCTCCTGTTCTTCATTGGGAGGCCAGATCTGGAGTCCGTTTGGGGTTCCGAAGAGGGGGATCTTCGTTATTCGTCATCACTAACCCTTCTCCATCGCCAATTCCATGATGCTCCCCACCGGGAGTGAGTAATTCCTTCGTAGGCTCGCTCGTCGGCAAGGAGTTGGATGAGATTCATCATGTAATAGAGTTAGTTTTATTAGGGCCTGATCCCTAGTATCCAATGTGTCCTAAGATTGATGTTGCTATGACTTTGCCATGCTTAATTCTTGTCACTTTGGGCCCGGGCGCCATGATTTCAGCTCTGAACCGTTTATGTTAGCACCATTATATCCATGTTCTAGATCCAATCTTTCAAGTTATAGTCACCTACTACGTGTTATGATCCAGCAACCCCGAAGTGACAATAGTCGGGGCCACTCCCAGTGATGACCGTAGTTTGAGGAGTTCATGTACTCACTATGTGTTAATGCTTTGTTCCGGTTCTCTATTAAAAGGAGGCCTTAATATCCCTTAGTTTCCAATTGGACCCCGCTGCCACGGGAAGGTAGGAAAAAAGATGTCATGCATGTTCTTTCCATAAGCACGCATGACTATTTACAGAATACATGCCTACATTATGTTGATGAACTGGAGCTAGTGTTGTCTCGCCCAAGGTTATAGTGTCTCATGATGAATATCATCCAACAAGTCACCGATCCAATGCCTATGAATTTATCTTATATTGATCTTGCTAAGTTACCACTACTATCGTTACTATTGCACTTTCTACAAACTACTGTTATCACTGTTACGTTACCATTGCTGCTGCTACTATTATCAAAACTATCATACTACTGTGCTACTGATCACTTTGTTGCAGATAATTAATCTCCGGATGTGGTTGAATTGACAACTCAGCTGCTAATACCTTCAAATATTCTTAGGCTCCCCTTGTGTCGAATCTATAAATTTGGGTCGAATACTCTACCCTCGAAAATTGTTGCGATTCCCTATACTTGTGGGTTATCAATACCTTTTTATGGCGCCGTTGCTGGGGAGCATAGCTATATTTGTTGAGTCACTTGTGATTATTATCAATTTATTACTACGAAGAATCTGAAGGATGCTAAGGCTAAGATTTTCCCTCTAAGATGAGGGGAGGTAAGGAACTGCCATCTAGTTTTGCTTTAGATTCACCTTCAGTTATAAGTAAACTTGCAACACCACCACATGCTATTAATCTTGATATGTCGCAAGTTATTGATGATGCTACTTCTGATATGGATAATACTTATGGTGATGCTAGTACCTTTCTTGATAATGATGATGTGCCACTTGGTGAATTTCTTGATGAACAAATAGCTAGAGTAATAGAACATGATGTTGTTGAATCTGATGATGAGCTTGAAACTGGAACTCATGGAACACCTGTTAGAACTAACCTTCCTAGATAAGAATTTCCTAAGGTACCAGGAGGCTATGTTATGAATGAGGAGACAGCTAGAGATATTGTTGCTTGTAGGGATAGAGATGATCTAGAGAAATTATTATGCAAGTACAAAGAAAAATCTCTGAATGCTAGAATGAAATATGATCCTAAGTTTGATACTTCAACTATCTTTATTTATGATAAGGATTATGAATTCTCTGTCGATGCAGAGTTAATTACTTTGGTTGAATCTGATCCTTTCCATGGTTATGAAACTGAAATTGTTGGTGGCACATCTTACTAAGTTGAATGACATAACCACCCATTTTACTCATGATGAGAAAACATGTTTTTACTTTATTCTCAAATTATTTCCTTTCTCATTAAAGGGTGATGCTAAAGCTCGGTACAATACTCTTGCTCCTGGTTGTGTGCGTAGTTCCCAAGATATGATTTATTACTTCTTTGAAAAATATTTCCCTGCTCATAAGAAACAAGTTGCTTTACAAGAAATATTTAACTTTGTGCAAACTAAAGAAGAGAGTCTCCGACAAGCTTGGGGGAGGCTTTGCCAGTTACTTAATGCTTTGCCTGATCATCCTCTTAAGAAAAATGAAATACTTGATATCTTCTATAATGGACTAACTGATGCTTCTAGGAATTTCCTAGATAGTTGTGCTTGTTGTGTTTCCAGGGAACGAACTGTTGTTCAAGCTGAAGAATTATTAAATAACATACTGAAAAATTATGATGATTGGACTCTTCCTGAACCACCGGCTAAAACCACCCTGAAGAAGAGGGGTATATTTGAAAGTGCAACTATCCCTGGGTGGTTTTGGTAATTATTAACAACATATAGCTCACTGAGCTAATGCTATTTCAAGATAAATATTTCAGGAAAGTTCAATGATTGGCATGGCATGGATTAGGATTGTGGACCCCTCAAAATGCAAAGGACACATATTGGCTCAAGCTCAAGACTTTACAGTTTACTTTTAGTGATCCAAGATCACATTGAGTCCGTAGGAAAAGCCAATACTATTAAAAGGGGATGAGGTGTTGCTTAATGGCTTGCTTTCTCAAAATGCTTAGTGATATGCTCCAAAAAACCCTCAACCACTTTCTCATATCCACATATGTCCCAAAATCAAAAGTCAAACTCGGCCCCACCGAAATGTTCTATCCGGCGCCACCGAGTTCACTTGACATAGCCACTGCCACAAACCCTAGTCACCTCGGTCTCACCGCTTGGGATCTCGGTCTCACCGAGATGGGATTGCAAACTCTCTGTTTCCCTTTGTAACATTTTAGTCCTACCGAGATGAGCGATCGGTCCCACTGAGTTCGCAATGCAAACTCTCTGTTTCACTTTCGTAACGTTTCGGCCTAACCGAAATGAGCGATTCAGTCCCACCGAGTTTGCTAGACCAACTCTCTGGTTAGCATATTACCAAAATTGGTCCCACCGAGTTTGTGTAATCGGTCTCACCGAGATTACGTTATGCCCTAACCCAAATGAAATCGGTCCCACCGAGTTGGCATGTCGGTCCCATCGAAAAGCCTACGTTCACATTTTGAACTGAATCGGTATGATCGAGTTTTATGATTAGGTCCCACCGAGTTTGGTAAATTGTGTGCAACGGTTAGATTTTATGTGGAGGCTATATATACCCCACCACCCTTCCTTCATTAGTAAGGAGAGCCATCAGAACGTCCCTACGCTTCAGCATTCATTTTTTGAGAGAGAACCACCTACTCATGTGTTGAGAACAAGATATTCCATTCCAACCATTTGAATGTTGATCTCTAGCCTTCCCCAAGTTGATTTCCACTCAAATCATCTTTCCACCAAATCCAAATCTGTAAGAGAGTTGAGTGTTGGGGAGACTATCATTTGAAGCACAAGAGCAAGGAGTTCATCATCAACACACCATCTATTACCTTTTGGAGAGTGGTGTCTCCTAGATTGGTTAGGCGTCACTTGGGAGCCTCCGTCAAGATTGTGGAGTTGAACCAAGGAGTTTGTATGGGCAAGGAGATCGCCTACTTCGTGAAGATCTACCCTAGTGAGGCAAGTCCTTCGTGGGAGATGGCCATGGTGGGATAGACAAGGTTGCTTCTTTGTGGGTGGAGCCCTCCGTGGAACCGCGCAACCATTACCCTTCATGGGTTGAAGTCTCCATCAACGTGGATGTACGATAGCACCACCTATTGGAACCACGCCAAAAATCTCTGTGTCTACATTGCGTTTGCTCCCTCCAAAGTCCTCCCTTTACCTTCATGTGCAATGTTTTACATTTTGCTGCTATACTCTTAGACTTGCATGTGTAGGTTGATTGCTTGACTTAAAATTGGGAAAAGGCTAGATTTTTATTTTGTCAAGTAGTCTAATCACCCCCTCTGGTCATACATTCAAACCTACAAGTGGTATCAGAGCTTTGGTCACCATTTGCCTTGATTTCCATATCTTTTGGTGATCATAGCCTTGGTTTCACAACCTAGGAGAGTATGGCGTCTAGCGAGGGAAATTGCCACCGCAAAGGTCCTTACTTTGATGGTACTAATTTTGCTAGTTGGTAGCATAAGATGAAAATGCATATTCTTGGACATAACCCCACCATTTGGGCTATTGTATGAATTGGCTTGCAAGGTGAATTCTTTGATGGGAGAGAACCAAACCGTGAAGCTACCGCGGACGAGTTAAAGATGTTGCAATACAATGCTCAAGCTTGTGATATTCTCTTCAACGAATTGTGCCCCGAATAATTCAACAAAATCAGCCGTCTTCAGAATGCAAAGAAAATTTGGGATACTTTGATTGATATGCATGAGGGTACCGACTCCGTCAAGGAATCCAAATTGGATGTGCTTCAAAGTCAGCTTGACAATTTCAAAATGAAGGATGGTGAAGGTGTCGCTGAAATGTACTTTAGGCTCGCTCTTATCACAAATGAGATTGCCGGCTTAGGAAGTGAAGAGGTACCAACAGATTCATCATCAAGAAGATCCTAGGAGCCTTGGATGGAAATATGATACCGTGTGCACATTGATCCAAATGATGCCTAACTACAAAGATCTCAAGCCAACGGAAGTCATTGGAAGAATTGTTGATCATGAGATGTCACTCAAGGATAAGGAAGAGCTTCACAACAAGTCAAGTGGTGCTTATAAAGCCTCATGTGTTGCTCCTACATCATCAACTGAGAAACAAGCCTTCAATGAGGAATTGAGCCTAATGGTGAAGAACTTCAACAAGTTCTACATGAGTAGAAGCAAGGAAAGGAGTTCCAAGTCAAGGTCCTACAATGACAAAAGATCTTCGAGTCGTGAACGTAATTGGTACAATTGTGGAAGACCCAGACACTACTCCAATGAGTGTACGGCTCCCTACAAAAGAAGGCAAGATTCACCCAAAAGGAGAAATAGAAGAGAAGAATCACCACCTAGAGAGAGAAGGATAGAGATGACCGTTATGAACAAAGTGTTGGGGAACGTAGTAATTTCAAAAAAAATCCTACGCACACGCAAGATCATGGTGATGCATAGCAACGAGATGGGAGAGTGTTGCCTACATACCCTCGTAGACCGGCAACGGAAGCGTTGACACAACATAGAGGAAGTAGTCGTACGTCTTCCCGGTCCGACCGATCCAAGTACCGAACATACGGCACCTCCGAGTTCTGCACACGTTCAACTCGGTGACGTCCCTCGAGCTCCGATCCAGCAAAATGTTGAGGGAGAGTTTTGTCAGCACGACGGCGTGATGATGGTGATGATGTTCTACCGACGCAGGGCTTTGCCTAAGCACCGCTACGATATGACCGAGGTGGAATATGGTGGAAGGGGGCACCGCACACGGCTAAGGAACGATCACGAGGATCAACTTGTGTGTCATGGGGTGCCCCCTTGCCTCAGTATATAAAGGAGGGAGAGGGGAAGGTGCGTCCGTCCCTATGGGTGCGCCTGGAGGAGTCCTACTCCAACCGGGAGTAGGACTCCCCCCTCTTGCCTTGTTGGAAAAGGAAGGAGGAAGGGAGAAAGAGGAAAGGGGGGTGCCGCCCCCACCCCCTTCCTTGTCCTATTCGGACTAGGGGGGAGGGGCGCGCGGCCTGCCCTGGTCAGCCCTCCTCTTCTCCCTTATGGCCCATGTAGGCCCAATAACCCCCGGGGGGGTTCCGGTAACCCCTCGGTACTCCGGTAAAATCCCGATTTCACCCGGAACGTTTTCGATATCTAAATATAGGCTTCTAATATATCAATCTTTATGTCTCGACCATTTCAAGACTCCTCGTCATGTCCGTGATCACATCCGGGACTCCAAACAACCTTCGGTACATCAAAACACAAAAACCCTAATTACGATCGTCACCGAACTTTAAGCGTGCGGACCCTACAGGTTCGAGAACTATGTAGACATGACCGAGACACGTCTCCGGTCAATAACCAATAGCGGAACCTGGATGCTCATATTGGCTCCTACATATTCTACGAAGATCTTTATCGGTCAGACGGCATAACAACATACATTGTTCCCTTTGTCATCGGTATGTTACTTGCCCAAGATTCAATCGTCGGTATCTCAATACCTAGTTCAGTCTCGTTACCAGCAAGTCACTTTAATCGTTCCCTAATACATCATCCCGCAACTAACTCATTAGTTGCAATGCTTGCAAGGCTTATAGTGATGTGCATTACCGAGTGGGCCCAGAGATACCTCTCCGACAATTGGAGTGACAAATCCTAATCTCGAAATACGCCAGCCCAACAAGTACCTTCGGAGACACCTGTAGAGCACCTTTATAATCACCCAGTTACGTTGTGACATTTGGTGGCACACAAAGTGTTCCTCCGGTAAATGGGAGTTTCATAATCTCATAGTTATATGGATAGGAAACATAACCATCTTTGATCAACGAGCTAGTCAAGTAGAGGCATACTAGTGACACTCTGTTTGTCTATGTATTCACACATGTATCATGTTTCCGGTTAATACAATTCTAGCATGAATAATAAACATTTATCATGATATAAGGAAATAAATAATAACTTTATTATTGCCTCTAGGGCATATTTCCTTCAGTCTCCCACTCGCACTAGAGTCAATAATCTAGTTCACATCGCCATGTGATTTAACACAAATAGTTCACATCACCATGTGATTAACACCCATAGTTCACATCGTCATGTGACCAACACCCAAAGGGTTTAATAGAGTCAATAATCTAGTTCACATCGCTATGTGATTAACACCCAAAGAGTACTAAGGTGTGATCATGTTTTTCTTGTGAGAGAAGTTTAGTCAACGGGTTGTCACATTCAGATCCGTAAGTATTTTGCAAATTTCTATGTCAACAATGCTCTGCACGGAGCTATTCTAGCTAATTGCTCCCACTTTCAATATGTATCCAGATTGAGATTTAGAGTCATCTGGACTGGTGTCAAAATTTGCATCGACGTAACCCTTTACGACGAACCTTTTTCTCACCTCCATAATTGAGAAACATATCCTTATTCCACTAAGGATAATTTGACCGCTGTCCAGTGATCTACTCCTAGATCACTATTGTACTCCCTTGCCAAAAACTGTGTAGGGTATACAATAGATCTGGTACACAGCATGGCATATTTTATAGAACCTATGGCCAAGGCATAGGGAATGACTTTCATTCTCTCTCTATCTTCTGCCGTGGTCGGGTTTTGAGTCTTACTCAACTTCACACCTTGTAACACAGGCAAGAACTCTTTCTTTGACTGTTCCATTTTGAACTACCTCAAAATCTTGTCAAGGTATGTACTCATTGAAAAAACTTATCAAGCGTCTTGATCTATCTCTATAGATCTTGATGCTCAATATGTAAGCAGCTTCACCGAGGTCTTTCATTGAAAAACTCTTATTCAAGTATCCCTTTATGCTATCCAGAAACTCTATATCATTTCCAGTCAATAATATGTCATCCACATATAATATCAGAAATGCTACAGAGCTCCCACTCACTTTCTTGTAAATACAGGCTTCTCCAAAAGTCTATACAAAACCAAATGCTTTGATCACACTATAAAAGCGCTTATTCCAACTCCGAGAGGCTTGCACCAGTCCATAAATGGATCGCTGGAGCTTGCACATTTTGTTAGCTCCCTTTGGATCGACAAAACCTTCTGGTTGCATCATATACAACTATTCTTTAATAAATCCATTAAGGAATGCAGTTTTGTTTATCCATTTGCCAGATTTCATAAAATGCGGCAATTGCTAACATGATTCGGGCAGACTTAAACATAGATACGAGTGAGAAACTCTCATCGTAGTCAACACCTTGTCGAAAACCTTACAATTCTAGCTTTGTAGATAGTAACACTACTATCAGCATCCGTCTTCCTCTTGAAGATCCATTTAATCTCAATGGCTCACCGATCAATGGGCAAGTCAATCAAAGTCCATACTTTGTTCTCATACATGGATCTCAGCTCAGATTTCATGGCCTCAAGCCATTTCGCGGAATCTGGGCTCATCATCGCTTCCTCATAGTTCGTAGGCTCGTCATGGTCAAGTAACATGACCTCCAGAACAGGATTACCGTACCACTCTGGTGCAGATCTCACTCTGGTTTACCTATGAGGTTCGGTAGCAACTTGATCTGAAGTTACATGATCATCATCATTAGCTTCCTCACTAATTGGTGTAGTAGTCACAGGAACATATTTCTGTGATGAACTACTTTCCAATAAGGGAGCAGGTACAGTTACCTCATCAAGTTCTACTTTCCTCCCACTCACTTCTTTCGAGAGAAACTCCTTCTCTAGAAAGGATCCATTCTCAGCAACGAATATCTTGCCTTCGGATCTGTGATAGAAGGTGTACCCAACATTTTCTTTTGGGTATCCTATGAAGATTTACTTCTCCGATTTGGGTTCGAGCTTATCATGTTGAAACTTTTTCACATAAGCATCGTAGTCCCAAACTTTAAGAAACGACAGCTTAGGTTTCTCGCCAAACCATAGTTCATACGGTGTCATCTCCACGGACTTAGATGGTGCCCTATTTAACGTGAATGTAGCTGTCTCTAATGCATAACCCCAAAACGATAGCGGTAAATCAGTAAGAGACGTCATAGATCGCACCATATTTAATAAAGTACAGTTACGACGTTCAGACACACCATTACACTGTGGTGTTCCAGGTGGCATGAGTAGTGAAACTATTTCACAATGTTTTAACTGAAAGCAAAACTCGTAACTCAAATATTTTCCTTCTGCGATCATATCGTAGAAACTTTTATATTTGTTACGATGATTCTCCACTTCACTCTGAAATTCTTCGAACTTTTCAAATGTTCCAGATTTGTGTTTCATCAAGTAGATATACTCATATCTGCTCAAATCATCTGTGAAGATCAGAAAATAATGATACCTGCCGCGAGCCCCAATATTCATCGGACCACATACATCAGTATGTATGATTTCCAACAAATCTGTTGCTTGCTCCATTGTTCCGGAGAATGGAGTCTTAGTCATCGTGCCCATGAGTCATGGTTCGCAAGCATCAATTGATTCATAATCTAGTGATTCCAAAAGCCCATCAGCATGGATTTTCTTCATGCATTTTACACCAATATGACCTAAACGACAGTGCCACAAATAAGTTGCACTATCATTATTAACTTTGCATCTTTTGGTTTCAATATTGTGAATATGTGTATCACTATGATCGAGATCCAACAAACCATTTTCATTAGGTGTATGACCATAGAAGGTTTTATTCATGTAAACAGAACAACAATTATTCTCTAACTTACATGAATAACCTTACTGCAATAAACATGATCCAATCATATTTATGCTCAACGCAAACACTAAATAACATTTATTTTAGGTTTAACGCTAATCCCGAAAGTATAGGGAGTGTGCGATGATGATCATATCAATCTTGGAACCACTTCCAACACACATCGTCACTTCATCCTTAACTAGTCTCTGTTTATTTCACAACTCCCATTTCGAGTTACTACTCTTAGCAACTGAACCAGTATCAAATACCGAGGGGTTGCTATAAACACTAGTAAAGTACACATCAATAACATGTATATCAAATGTAGCTTTGTTCACTTTGCCATCCTTCTTATCCACCAAATACTTGTGGTAATTCCGCTTCTAGTGACCAGTTCCTTTGCAGTAGAAGCACTTAGTCTCAAGCTTAGGTCTAGACTTGGGTTTCTTCACTTGAGCAGCAACTTGTTTGCCGTTCTTCTTGAAGTTCCCCTTCTTCCCTTTGCCCTTTCTCTTGAAACTAGTGGTCTTGTCAACCATCAACACTTGATGTTTTTCTTGATTTCTACCTTCGCCGATTTTTGCATCACGAAGAACTTGGGAATCGTTTCCGTTATCCCTTGCATATTATAGTTCATCACGAAGTTCTACTAACTTGGTGATGGTGACTAGAGAATTCTGTCAATCACTATTTTATCTGGAAGATTAACTCCCACTTGATTCAAGCGATTGTAGTACCCAGACAATCTGAACACATGCTCACTGCTTGAGCTATTCTCCTCCATCTTTTAGCTATAGAACTTGTTGGAGACTTCATATCTCTCAACTCGGGTATTTGCTTGAAATATTAACTTCAACTCCTGGAACATCCATATGATCCATGACGTTCAAAACGTCTTTGAAGTCCCGATTCTAAGCTGTTAAGCATGGTGCACTAAACTATCAAGTAGTCATCATATTGAGCTAGCCAAACGTTCATGACGTCTGCATCTGCTCCTGCAATAGGTCTGTCACCTAGCGGTGCATTAAGGACATAATTCTTCTGTGCAGCAATGAGGATAATCCTTAGATCACGGATCCAATCCGCATCGTTGCTACTAACATTTTTCAACCTAATTTTTCTCTAGGAACACAATAAACTGGGAGCAACATCGCGAGCTATTGATCTACAACATAGATATGCTAATACTGCCAGGACTATGTTCATGATAAATTAAAGTTCAACTAATCATATTACTTAAGAACTCCCACTTAGAAAGATATCCCTCTAATCCTCTAAGTGATCACATGATCCAAATCAACTAAACCATGTCCGATCATCACGTGAGATGGAGTGGTATCAATGGTGAACATCAATATGTTGATCATATCTACTATATGATTCATGCTTGACCTTTCGGTCTTCGTGTTTCGAGGCCATATCTGTTATATGCTAGGCTCGTCAAGTTTAACCTGAGTATTCCGCGTGTGCAACTATTTTGCACCCGTTGTATTTGAACGTAGAGCCTATCACACCCGATCATCACGTGGTGTCTCAGCACGAAGAACTTTCGCAACGGTGCATACTCAGGGAGAACACTTATACTTTGATAATTTAGTGAGGGGTCATCTTATAATGCTACCGTCAATCAAAGCAAGATAAGATGCATAAAAGATAAACATCACATGCAATCAATATAAGTGATATGATATGGCCATCATCATCTTGTACTTGTGATCTCCATCTCCGAAGTACCGTCATGATCACCATCGTCACCGGCACGACACCTTGATCTCCATCGTAGCATCGTTGTCGTCTCACCAATCTTATGCTTCCAGGACTATCGCTACCCCTTAGTGATAAAGTAAAGCATTACAGCATGATTGCATTGCATACAATAAAGCGACAACCATATGGCTCCTGCCAGTTACCGATAACTCGTTTACAAAACATGATCATCTCATACAATAAAATTTAGCATCATGTCTTGACCATATCACATCACAACATGCCCTGCAAAAACAAGTTAGACGTCCTCTACTTTGTTGTTGCAAGTTTTACGTGGCTGCTCCGGGCTTAGCAAGAACCGTTCTTACCTACGCATCAAAACCACAATGATAGTTTGTCAAGTTGGTGCTGTTTTAACCTTCGCAAGGACCGAGCGTAGCCACACTTGGTTCAACTAAAGTTGGAGAAACTGACACCCGACAGCCACCTGTGTGCAAAGCACGTCAGTAGAACTAGTCTCACGTAAGCGTACGCGTAATGTCGGTCCGGGCCGCTTCATCCAACAATACCACCGAACCAAAGTATGACATGCTGGTAAGCAGTATGACTTATATCGCCCACAACTCACTTGTGTTCTACTCGTGCACAACATCAACGCATAAAACCTAGGCTCGGATGCCACTGTTGGGGATCGTAGTAATTTCAAAAAAAAATCCTACGCACACGCAAGATCATGGTGATGCATAGCAACAAGAGGGGAGAGTGTTGTCTACATACCCTCGTAGACCGGCAATGGAAGTGTTGACACAACATAGAGGAAGTAGTCGTACGTCTTCCCGATCCGACCGATCCAAGTACCGAACATACGACACCTCCGAGTTCTGCACACGTTCAACTCGGTGACGTCCCTCGAGCTCCGATCCAGCAAAACGTTGAGGGAGAGTTTTGTCAGCACGACGGCATGATGATGGTGATGATGTTCTACCGACGGAGGGCTTCTCCTAAGCACCGCTACGATATGACCGAGGTGGAATATGGTGGAAGGGGGCACTGCACACGGCTAAGGAACGATTACGAGGATCAACTTGTGTGTCATGGGGTGCCCCCTTGCCTTAGTATATAAAGGAGGGAGAGGGGGAGGTGCGGCCGGCCCTATGGGTGCGCCTGGAGGAGTCCTACTCCAACCGGGAGTAGGACTCCCCCATCTTGCCTTGTTGGAAAAGGAAGGAGGAAGGGAGAAAGAGGAAAGGGGGGCACTGCCCCCTTCCTTGTCCTATTCGGACTAGGGGGGAGGGGCTGCGCGGCCTGCCCTGGCCGGCCCTCCTCTTCTCCCTTATGGCCCATGTAGGCCCAATAACCCTCGGGGGGGTTCCGGTAACCCCCCGGTACTCCGGTAAAATCCCGATTTCACCCGGAATGTTTCCGATATCCAAATATAGGCTTCCAATATATCAATCTTTATTTCTCGACCATTTAGAGACTCCTCATCATGTCCGTGATCACATCCGGGACTCCGAACAACCTTTGGTACATCAAAACACAAAAACCCTAATTACGATCGTCACCGAACTTTAAGCGTGCGAACCCTACGGGTTCGAGAACTATGTAGACATGACCGAGACATGTCTCCGGTCAATAACCAATAGAGGAACCTGGATGCTCATATTGGCTCCTACATATTCTACGAAGATCTTTATCGGTCAGACCGCATAACAACATAGGTTGTTCCCTTTGTCATCAGTATGTTACTTTCCCGAGATTCGATCGTCGGTATCTCAATACCTAGTTCAATCTCGTTACCGACAAGTCTCTTTACTCGTTCCGTAATACATCATCCCGCAACTATCTCTTTAGTGCAATGCTTGCAAGGCTTATAGTGATGTGCATTACCGAGTGGGCCCGGAGATACCTCTCCGACAATTGGAGTGACAAATCCTAATCTCGAAATACGCTAACCCAACAAGTACCTTCGGAGACACCTGTAGAGAACCTTTATAATCACCCAGTTACATTGTGATGTTTGGTGGCACACAAAGTGTTCCTCCGGTAAACGGGAGTTGCATAATCTCATAGTCATAGGAACATGTATAAGTCATGAAGAAAGTAATAGCAATAAACTAAACGATCAAGTGCTATGCTAACGGAATGGGTCAAGTCAATCACATCATTCTCCTAATGATGTGATCCCATTAATCAAATGACAACTCTTTGTATATGGATAGGAAACATAACCATCTTTGATCAACAAGCTAGTCAAGTAGAGGCATACTAGTGACACTCTGTTTGTCTATGTATTCACAAATGTATCATGTTTCCTGTTAATACAATTCTAGCATGAATAATAAACATTTATCATGATATAAGGAAATAAATAATAACTTTATTATTGCCTCTAGGGCATATTTCCTTCACAAAGAACAACACGGAGAAGCAAGGATTCGGAAAGGAAGGACAAATCATCAAGGAGCTACACAAAACGAAGACATCAAGCTCATGTTGGTGAATGGGTATCCGGCTCCGACTCTGACTCCGACAATCACTCCGAGAGAAGTTATCACTCTGACTCCGAATATACTCAAGAAGAAGGTATTGCCGGTCTAGCACTTGTGTCAGCCAACTCCTACGACATATTTGACTCACCAAATGAAGGAATTGGAAGATGCTTCATGGCTAAAGGTCCAAAGGTATCACACCCCGAGTATGTTGATTTCAATAGTGATGAAGATGATTTGCTAGGTGATGATGATTTACCTCTAGTGATGAAAACTATGATGAACTTGCTATAATCATGCTAATCAAGAAAAAACGAATGACGATGATAAGAAGGAGATTGAGCATTTGACTAAAGCACTAAACACTCTTAAGTTAGCTCATGAAACTACCTTGGAAGATCATCGAGAACTTTTAAAGACTCATGAGAAGTTACACTTTGAAAAGCTCAACCTTGAGCAAGAGCATGGGTTCTTAAAGGAAATCAATGATGATCTTCGCAAGAAAATTTCTTACATTGCCAAGCGTTTACTCTTGTCTACTTACATGCCATAAGTTAAATCTAGCAACAAGAGTAAGAAAGATTCTTCTTCTAGTAATAACAACAATCATGTTAAATCCAATATTGTTGCCTCTAGTAGTTCTCTTGATTCCACTAATGATTTTCTTACCCAAGTTACACTTGAGCAAGAAAATAGCCTATTGAAGGGAATTATAGGGAAAGGTGTCTACAAGAGTCATGCCAGAAGTAAGCAATTTGAGGAAATTGTACGCAAGCAAGGAAGGCACCTGCAGAATCAAGGTATTGATTTTGAACGAAAGTTCAATGCCAATGGATTTGAGTGGGAAGACGATCAATACCCAAAGACGAAGTTTGTTCCTCAACAAGAGAAGTATGATCCTACTTCTTTCCAAGGGACACAAGCTCAAGATGATCTTCCACCACAAGAGCACAAGCAAAAAGGCAGGGACAAGCTCCAAGAGGAAATTGATGCATTTTAAGAAGCTCCTAAGGCCTAGGTCAAGTGGGTTCCCAAGACTACATCAAGTTCTACTACATCAAGTACGACTACAAGTCCAAGAATTCCCATCAAGATGATGTGGATCCCGAAGAAGAAGAACTAGAGAGTTCTTGAGGGTGACTCTGCCAACATACTTCACTCAGATCACTTTGGCGAGAACAAGTGTAAACAACTTCCACATCTTGCACTAGTTCAAGGAGTCACAAACCGTCTTGTTGGTAAGACAAGGGACACGGTAACATAATGCTTTCATGGGCATCATCTTGTGTGTACATCACTCGATCACTACTAGGAAAATGCTTATACACAGTAGCATAGTAGTAGCACTGGAAAAGAGTAAACGATGCTGCTATTTAGCAATAGCGCTTTTCCTGGCAAGCGCTACTAGTAACTCTATAGTAGTAGCATTGTGAAGCAGAAACATGCTACTACTATGTGGGACCAGACGAGAGGCCACCGACGGTCCTCATCGTTCTGTCCTTGGAATACTCCCATGCGATGTACTTGGACTCATCGAAGAGCCTCATGAAAAAGGATTACAAGCACATAAAGAGTGTTCTCGATAGTGCCCTGTTACCTTCAGCCTGTCTGGTGGATATATCAAGGTGAAAAAGTACAGGAATCGCTGGCTGGCTTTTGGTCATAAGACCGACTTCTGCTACATCCAGCAACTGCACACCAGTATGGCTGATGGATTCTACATCATGCATCACCTGCTCGAGTACAGAAGGGATAATCAATGCCTTCGCATGTCACCTACTACCAACGATGCCAAGATTGTCAGCTGGGCCACAAGCATAGGAAGGACACTGGATCATCGAATCAGAGCTGAGTTTTATCATGTACAGTGTGAACTTGCCCAAGTGATCATGAAGCAGGTCCTCGAACCAACATGGATGTTCTACCATGGGCCAATCATGCGGGAAGGATGTCTGAGCACTGCTACTCGCTCAACGTCTAGACCTTAAGCCTTTCAAGAAGCTCGGGTGCTTCCTCCATGGCTATAAAGATTGGACCGCCGACATGGAGGACTAATTGTTGATGACAATGTGTCACTAGTGTCTTTCTATGGCAAAACATTGAATTTATGCACGGCGAAACAATGTGATGTAACTAAACCGTGGTCCTGAACTAGCGTAGACCACTCTAGTTAATTTTTTTGGTATGAGGAACTTCGTCATTTATGTTTACTATTGGTTGCTTGTATTTTTCTAATTATGCCGCTTTGTTTTCTTAAGTACAGTTTGTTGCATATTATCGTTCAATTCATCAACTGACGATGCAAGTACATAGATCAGAGATGGCGAAGGGCTACTACGTCGTGTACGTTGGGAGGGTTCCAGGAGTCTATGACCACTGGGCAGCCGCTCAGGACCAGGTGCACAGGTACCTAGGTGCTAGCCACAGAGGGTTCGACAGCAGAGCCGAAGCGGAAAGTAGTTACTTGAGGTGGACACTCCAACAAGAGCAGGGACGGGACCACCGGTACTACATAGTCGTGCTCTGGCTCATGCTGATCGCTCTTCTCTTCTACATCATGGTTTAGATAGAGATGATGAAACTTTTTTTGACTGGGTAGAGATGATGAAACTTGTGTGTGTGCCATGACCATGCAGTTGCACTTATTCGAGACATCACATGATCGCACTTGTGTATCGCTATTTTTGAGATGTGATGATATTTGTGTTGAATGATGATGATGATGGTATGACGAGACTACTGTATGTCTATGATATGATGAGAATAGTGTATGTTTAGTATGATCTGGTGAAACTATTGTATAGAGCTTGTATCAATACCGCACAAATACCTAGGGGGTGCGAATTGGTGAAGACAGGAACATTGGAAGTAGCGATGTAAAGCACCTAGCAGTAGCGCTGGCTTAGCAGCAGCGCTTCATATGAACAAGTGCTACAGATAGTTATCAGTAGCACTGCTGCAGGAAGCGCTACTACTAACAATACTTACCAGTAGCGCTGCCCATACCAGCGCTACTGCTACAACTTAGCTGTAGCGCGGTGGCAGTAGCGCTGGACCCAACACTACTACTATTCATATTTCAAGTAATACTACTAGGGTTTTCCCTAGTAGTGTATGTCTATGGATATCATAGGATTAAACTTCTGAACCTCTTTCTGCATTTCGGTATGACCGAGTCATTCACTTCGGTCACACCGAGTTCACCAAGTTGATCTAGGTTTTCCATCTTGGTGCAACCAATTTGAAATTTTCGGTCACATCGAGTTGCAGTAACCACTTGCGATTCTGCATCTCGGTGCCACTGAGTTGTTCCACTCGGTCACACCGACAGGGTCGGGATATATATATCCACGGGTGAGATTTTGGAAATTTCTTCAAAATCGCTCAGCACGCATGTATCCTGCTCTGCCTCCTCGGGTCTCCGGATCGTCTACTCGCCGCCAGTGGCCTCCCGCCGCTGGTTTCCGTCGCCATCAACGGAATTCTGCTCCATCGTTGTCGCTGTAGCGAACTCCCACCGAACTAGGGTATGGGTTTGACACTTTGTGCTATTTCCTTACTCTGATTCCTAGCACATTGCTTTGCCATGATCTTTTCCACGTATGAAAACAATCTATCCAAAGAAAGCATCCTTTAGGTTAGATTTGATTAGAAAATTTAGGGTTAGGTCTCCGCTGAACTCATCTCAGACCGACCGAGTTGTAGAAATCGGTCTCACCAATTTGGCTTAGGCCATTGCACATGTGTTTTCAGTCTGACTGAAAATTGCAAATCGGTGTGACCGAGTTGGACTCTCTATGAAACCCTAGCAATCTCGGTGCCGCCGAACTGTGACTCAGTTTGACCGAGTTCACTACTTTAGGTTCCAAAAGTTGCTTCGGTGTCACTGAGTTTAACAAATCGGTAGTTCCGAAATGCTTTCTGTGGAGAACTAAAACTATGTTTTTGACTCATCTGTTTTCCAAAACCCTGCACATTGTGATGCTCATCCATTCTACCTCATCTACATCTATTCACAGGGTTTGCTGTCAGTTTGCCTGCCAAGATGTCTGATCAGAGTGATAGCCAAAACAGTCTAAAGAGCCAGTGAAAATGAGTGAGGGCACTAGTCCCTCAAGCACCTCAGATGATGGAAGCAGGAGCACTCCCAGTAATTTGCCAAAGGCAGCCACTAGGTCAAGGAAGAAGAAAACCTCAGATTCTGAAGGTACAAGGTACCAATCAACTGTAGATGAGTGGGCAAAGGTGATCAATGCCCCAGAAGAGCAAGAGGATGATTTGGATGTGTATGCCAAAAAGAAGAAAGACCACAACTCAATGGCAAATATGTACAAGGAGATCCCTGACAAAGCTTTGGAGACACATAAGCTTGGATATGTGCACTATTTGTTGTCTGGTCTGCCTACCATCAACACCATCTTAAGGCATACTTTGTTACCCAAATCTAGAGATCACAAGATGATCAGAGGACATTCCATCAACTTGCTGCAAATCTTTGATGTACCACAAAAATTCAAGGTCATGAGTCTGATTGTGGAGACAATCAAGAGGACAGTTGCTGACCGGAAAAGATCTTGTGGTTGTGCTCCACACATTCAAGTGCTCATCAACTCAAAGATGGGCAAGGGTACTTACTTGTTTGACAACGAGCATTTACCCTTGCACCCAAATTTTGAAGATAACAAAGTTGTGATGAATGAGAATGAACCTTCATCAGTAGAAGCACAAGAGAAGAGAGCTAAGGCAAAGGGAGAAAAGGCTGCAAGGATGCCAAATGCGGAGGAAGCATCTCAGGTATTCTTAAAGAGAAAACAAGATCAGCTAGGCTATCAGATACAAGCAACATTGAGGATTGAGAAGGGCTTGGCCACCCTGACTAAGAATTAGGAGATCTTGGAAAGGATTTTTGAGACAAGATTCTATGACCTTGACCTCAAGGTGACTGAGATACAGACTGCAGTTGAGCAGCTCCAAGAGGAAGCGGAAGAGAAGAGAGGGAAGGCAACCACGGATGCTTTTCAGCGTGTGCCAAGGAGTTAGAGGTCAGCTTCAGTGCCAGTATCAGATACAAGAGCTACTTCATCTGCTCCATCAGCTCCAACCACATCAACTGATGCTTTCGTCCTTGGAGTTCTCTCTACACCACCTCCCGAAGACCAAGCCTGAGAGACGCATAACACTATGAATTTTCGAACTTTTTGGTAACTTGTTGCCAAAGGGGGAGAAATGTATAGATCATATGCTTCGAGAGAGAGTGTTTTGCTTCTTTGTCTCTCTTGCATTGTGATTGAACTTTATTGTGTGCTTGTTTGATACATTCTGTCTATGTGAGATACTTGTATGATCATGTATTTGATCATATTCTACTTTAATGTTTGCTTGGATGACATTATCCTTGATATCCTTATATGATCATTCACTTTTCTTAGTGATGAGTGCATGTTTTAGTTCATATCATTTTGAGCGCTCCACCAAGATGTATGTGACATGGAAGAGTGACCCATGATCCTAATCGATTGTGTATTTGCATTCAAAAGCAAATCTTTAATAGTGCACAAATTTAGGGTGAGCTCTTGCTTATCACATACTTCTCAAAGGGATGATGTATTTCAATCTTATTATCATTTGTCGAAGATTTGATCTATATGTCATCATCAATTACCAAAAAGGGGAGATTGAAAGTGCAACTATCCCTGGGTGGTTTTGGTCATTATTAACAACATATAGCTCATTGAGCTAATGCTATTCCAAGATAAATATTTCAGGAAAGTTCAATGATTAGCATGACATTGATTAGGATTGTGGACACCTCAAAATGCTAAGGACACATATTGGCTCAAGCTCAAGACTCTACAGTTTACTTTTAGTGATCCAAGATCACATTGAGTCCATAGGAAAAGCCAATACTATTAAAAGGGGATGAGGTGTTGCTTAATGGCTTGCTTGCTCAAAATGCTTAGTGATATGCTCCAAAAACCCATATGTCCCAAAATCAAAAGTCAAACTCGGCCCCACCGAAATGTTCTATCCGACGCCACCAAGTTCACTTGACATATCCACTGCCACAAACCCTAGTCACTTTGGTCTCACCGATAGGGATCTCTTTGTAACGTTTCGGTCCAACCAAGATGAGCGATCGGTCCCACCGAGTTCGCAATGCAAACTCTCAGTTTCTGTTTTGTAACGTTTCGGTCTCACCGAAATGAGCGATTCGGTCCCACTGAGTTTGCCTGACCAACTCTCTATTTAGCATATTACCAAAATTGGTCACACTGAGTTTGTGTCTCATCGAGATTACGTTATGCCCTAACCCTAATGAAATCGGTCCCACCGAGTTGGCATGTCGGTCCCACCGAAAAGCCTAACGTTCACATTTTGAACTGAATCAGTATGACTGAGTTTTCTGATTCGGTCCCATCGAGTTTGGTAAATTCTGTGTGGAGGCTATATATACCCCTCCACCCTTCCTTCATTAGTCAGGAGAGCCATCAGAACGTGCCTACACTTCAGCATTCATTTTCTGAGAGAGAACCACCTACTCATGTGTTGAGACCAAGATATTCCATTCCAACCATTTGAATCTTGATCTCTAGCCTTCCCCAAGTTGCTTTCCACTCATGTCATGTTTCCACCAAATCCAAATATGTGAGAGAGAGTTGAGTGTTGGGGAGACTATCATTTGAAGGACAAGAGCAAGGAGTTCATCAACACACCGTCTATTACCTTTTGGAGAGTGGTGTCTCCTAAATTGGTTAGGTGTCACTTGGGAGCTTCCGTCAAGATTGTGGAGTTGAACCAAGGAATTTGTACGGGCAAGGAGAGCGCCTACTTCGTGAAGATCTACCCTAGTGAGGCAAGTGCTTCATGGGCAATGGCCATGGTGGGATAGACAAGGTTGCTTCTTCGTGGACCCTTCATGGGTTGGAGCCCTACATGGACTCGCGCAACCATTACCCTTCATGGGTTGAAGTCTCCATCAACGTGGATGTACGATAGCACTACCTATCATAACCACACCAAAAATCTCTGTGTCTACATTGTGTTTGCTCCCTCCAAACTCCTCCCTTTACCTTCATGTGCAATGTTTTACATTCCGCTGCTATACTCTTAGACTTGCATGTGTAGGTTGATTGCTTGACTTGAGCTAACTTGTTAAAATCTGCCTAGACTTAAAATTGGGAAAAGGCTAGATTTTTATTTTGTCAAGTAGTGTAATGACCCCCACTAGACATACTTTCAATCCTACAATATTATATCTCAGTCCTGAAGATATGCAAGAGGCAAAGAAATCTATGAAGGAAAAAGGTATTAAAGCTGAGGATGTTAAAAATTTACCTCCTATTGAAGAAATACATGGGCTTAACACACCACCACTGCCTAAGGTGGTAGAGGTAAATTCTTTAATGAAGTTCAATGATAATGACATTCCTCACAATATGCACCCTAGCCAATGCATTTATGAGTTTGAAAACTACATTAGAACACAAGATCACTTCAATGCAAATGCTATGAAACAATTGAAATACAATTCTGATATGATTGCTCGCTTGAGTGACTTGTTATTTATAATCTCAAATGAAGTTCGAGGTGTTGGAAAGCATGCTTCTATGGTTCAAATTCAGTTAGAACAAGTTGCTAAATCTCAAAGAGAGTTGCTTGATGAAATGAATAATAACATACATGACTTTGCTATTAGAGTTGCAACTAGATGAGGTAAAATGACTCAGGAACCACTTTATCCCGAGGGACACCCAAAGAGAATTGAACAAGATTAAGAAAGGAACAACACCACTTCACCTAGTTCTTATAAAAAGAAAAGGTTAAAGAAAATTGATAGGACTTTGCATGCTCCTAGTGTACCGGAAATAGGAAAACCTCTTGATAATGATAATGAGACTCTATCTCTGATGCTAAAACTCAGTCTGTTAATGAACATTCACCTAGTGATAATGAAAAAGATAATGCTGATGTTCATGAAGACTCTCAACCTAATAATGAAAAAGAACAAGACAATGATGATGAGATAGAACCACTTGTTGATCTTGATAACCCACAACCTAAGAATAGAAGGTATGATAAAAATATCTTTGTTGCTAGAAAACACGGTAAAGAAAGAGAACCATGGGTTCAAAAACCAATGCCTTTTCCACCTAAGTCAACTAAAAAGAAAGATGATGAAGAATTTGAACACTTTGTTGAAATGCTGAGGCCGGTCTTTTTGCATACTCGCTTGACTGATATCTTGAAAATGCCTCCTTATGCAAAATATATGAAAGACATCATCACTAATAAGAGAAAAATACCGGAAGCTGAAATCTCCACTATGCTTGCTAATTATACGTTTAAGGATCGAGTACCTAAAAAACTTGGAGATCCGGGAATACCGACTATACCTTGCTCCATCAAAAAGAATTATGTGAAAACTACTTTGTGTGATTTAGGAGCAGGTGTTAGTGTTATGCCTTTCTCTTTATATAAAAGACTTGATTTGAATAAACTCACACCTACTGAAATATCTTTGCAAATGGCTAACAAATCAACTAACATACCTATCGGTATTTGTGAGGATGTGCCCGTTGTTGTTGCTAATGTTACTATTTTGACTGACTTTGTTATTCTTGAGATGCCTGAGGACGACAACATGTCGATTATCCTTGGTAGACCCTTCTTGAATATTGCAGGGGCTTTTATTGATTGCAATAAAAGCAAGATCACTTTTCATATCAATGGTAATTAGCATACGATGCACTTTCCGAAGAAACAGTTCCAAGTGAATGGTATTAATGTTATTGAAAAATCTCTGACAATCACTATTGGAAGTTTCCAAATACCTCTACCTACTGTCAAAAAGAAATATGAAATGCTTATTGTTGGGGACATTCATATCCCCGTTGAGGTAACTTAGTGATTTACGGAAGTTCTTCGGTTTCATGCTAATCAAAAGTGGTTGTTAATAAGACTTGATCAACCTTATTAATGGATCATTTTTGAGCAGTATGAAGTTGATGAATTTAGTAAGCACTACCTTCTATCCCTACCTTTTGTTTTCTGTTTTTATTAGTTAAATAAAATAAAATTCCATGCTTTTGTATGTTTTCTGAATTTCCCGTGCAATAAAAAATGAACCAAAAATAAAAGTTCTCAGAATGCTCTGAATATTTAATATGATTTTTCTTGAATATTTTAGAGTTTCTGGTGCAAATAATATCAGAGGGAGGTGCACCAGGTGGGCACAACCCACCTGGGCGCGCCAGGATCCCCAGGCGCGCCCTGGTGGGTTGTGGTCCCCATGTGGGCCCCCTCACTTATCCCTTCGTAGCACATCATCACTTACCTCCTGAAAAAATTCTCCATTGCTCTCTCTCTCCCGTGTTCTTGCTCTCAAACCCGTGGATTTCGATCTCTTTGCTCGAAGCTCGATTTCCCAAACTGTTTCAGGGGATTGTTTCTTGGTATGTGACTCCACTGTTTGTCCAGTTAGTTTTTGTTTTAGTGGTTTATATTTCAAATAATTAGCTACTCTTGGTGCTGCTGTAGATGAGCTTGCATGTTGAATTCTTAGAGTTCTAAGTAGTTTGAATGCTTGTTGTGGCCTCTATGTATCCCTATAAGTAGTTGCTATCAATTTTATAAAGTTTTGTTGATAAATTTTTGTCACTAAATCTTTTTCATAAAATTGTACGCGAACATAATGAACCTATTTGGAAGGAGTTCTTCGAGGAGGAGATCCTTGGGGGCATCTTCGTGTGACAACTCCGCTCGTGTATCTTACGTCGAACCAAGTGAAAGTTCCATTCGAGATGCAGCCACTAAAACATGCTTATGGACTTGCGATGATTATATGATGTGTGTGGGCATTAAGGAGGAATTTGAGCAATATGTTCACAGTGCCGGTCTCGGTCCCTACATTTCAGGTAAGTGCGAGCAACACCACACTCTTACCGAATCATTTGTCAAAGGATTTAAATTCCATCCCCGTGAGTCTAGGGTGTCATTTAAGCTTTATGAAAATCCATTTACCATCTCACTAGAGAGTTTTGCTCAGCACATCAAACTCCCATTCTAGGGTTCGCTTGACGAACTACCAATGGCTGAGTACCAATCATTCTTGACTAGTCTTTGCTATGGTGAGACGAGGGGAGTGACATAATGTAGAATAAGGAGCATTCATTTTCCCGCAATTCAGTACTTTGCATTATTTAACAGAAAATGTATAGTAGGCAAGCAAGACTGTAGTATGCTTTGTGGTCCATACTTGAGCCTCATACGCACCGCTCTCACTGGTGAAAGGAGTTATAACCTTGGAGAAATTGTTGCACGCAAACTTCAACATAACGCTAAAAGTGGCTATTTCTATGGTGGAATATATGCCACGCATTTAGCACCAGGGCTGGGTGTTTCACCTTTGAACTTTGACCCTATCCTACACAGGCAATATTTAGACTTTGAAGCCTTAAAAAGTCATAAGATCATCAAAGAAAAAATTCATAACTTCACTTACAATCTGTTGTTTAACCAAGCATCTTTTTGCACACATATTGGCCTGTGCCTGCTCTTTTTGACTATCATAGCAAAGGAAGATATTTTGTTCTTGAGAGCGAGGCCCGAGCCCACAACGCAGCAGTGGAGGCAGCACGGCAGGCCGAGGCATCTGCACCGAGAGCCTCCGTGAGCTACCACGCTGGCTACTTTCCAGATTATTGACTGATTACAAAGTTAGGCCCAAAGCCTAAGCTTGGGGGAGTACGTGTTTCTCACCGACATTACACTCATGTTCACACATTTCATTCCAGTCGTCGGTGTTCACACTTTTTCATTGTATCATCCATGCTTGATTTATTTTCTTGCTTTCTTCTTGTGTGTTTGAAAAATCTTAGAAAAACCAAAAAAAATTAGTTGGAGTTAGTTTACTTTCTATGCATGCTTAGTTGTAATACAAAAAAGAAAACCCAAAAATATTTCCTTGTTCTTCGTTTGCTTGTTGGGAGCTTTCTCATGTAAATAGTTTCTCATTTTTGCTCTTGCCTTTCATTTGCTTTTTCAAGAAAACCAAAAACTACAAAAATATTTCATTGTGTTTCTCTGAATTTCTTTTCATTTTATTCGAGTTGTACCGAGGAGAAGACCACGATGAAAAATGTTGAGTGGCTCTCGTTTGAATAACTATTTATCTAATAAAGAGCCCATTTTACCTTGTCTTCTCCTATTGAATAAAATGTTTTGCAGATTCCAGCTTAGTCCGCGGCACTCTTGCACTATTATTATTTTCATATCGTTCGGTCATGCAAGTGAAAGGAAATATTGATGATATTCAATGAACTGGCCGTGGTAGAGAGAAACGGGTATGAAATCGACTTGTACTGTTTGTGTAAATGTGTTTAACCTAGTATCCATGATTCAGCCCATTATGATTAAACATGTTTGCAATGACAATTAGAGATTATAGTTTCTCATGCCATGCATAAGTAGCTAGGAGTGGATAATGATTTATCTTGGAAATCAACATTGCATTAAAATGATTGTGATGTAGTATGATGATATGGTATCCTCCTCTGAATGTTCAAGTGGCTTGACTTGGCACATGTTCATGCATGTAGTTGAATCAAAACCAACATATCCTCTATGATATTTATCTTCATGGTGTTTATAGCCTACTCATGCTAGTGTCCAGTGTTACTTATGCATAATGCATGTTCATGACCATTGTTGCTCTCTAGCTAGATGCTTCTCAATCTAATTGGTAGCCTTCACCTGTACTAAGTGGGAATTCTACTTGTACATCAAAAACCTTGAACCCAAAGTTATTCCAAATGAGTCCACCATACCTACCGATATGTGGTATTACTTTGCCGTCCTAAGTAAATTTGCATGTGCCACCTCTAAAAACTTATAATAAATATCATTTTTGTGTGCCTGGATCGTTCATGGAACGACAGGAGGTGATCAGTATCTTCCATGCTAGGCGGGTTATTCTTAGGTCGAGTTTTTATTCGCTCGCCATCGCACGAGAAAAAGGCGGTAATAGGGATGCCTAGTCCCAAACTGCAAACAGAAAAATATTACAAATAATCAAACAAAAACTCCCAATGGAGTCAAAACCTTTACTTTTATCGCTTGGGAACCGCCACTAGCGTTCTTAGCATTTGAAGATATTGATAACTGATAGTCGTGAAGTCAATGAGAAGGGTACATGTCTCAAAATATCATTTACCTCAGTTTTAATAACTTGAGCTCTGGCACCTCTGCAAATCATTGCTTCCCTCTGCGAAGGGACTATATATATATATTTACTTTTATGTTATGTCATCACCTTGTAAAACAAGCGCTAGAACCTGAGAGCACTGCTGTCATGACTTATGCAAAATTATGTTCTCCGCTAGATAGGAACTTTGGAGTGATTCTTTATCGCACTTTTAGGGGTGGTTATATGATCCAATTATATTAGCATTGTTGAGAGATTGCACTAGCGAAAGTATGGACCCTAGGCCTCATTTTCAAGCATTGTAATATAGTTTTTGTGCCCATTTACTATTTGCTACCTTGCTGTTTTTATTTATTCAGATTATAAAAATATATTTCTACCATCCATATTACACTTTTATCACCACCTCTTCGCCGAACTAGTGCACCAATACAATTTTCCATTGTATTGGGTGTGTTGGGGACACAAGAGATTTCTTGTATTTGGTTGCAGGGTCGTTTGAGAGAGACCATCTTCATCCTACACCTCTCACGGATTGATAAACCTTAGGTAATCCACTTGAGGGAAAATTGCTATTATCCTACAAAACTGTGCGCTTGGAGGCCCAACATGCGTCTACAAGAATAAAGTTGCGTAGTAGACATCAAGCTCTTTTCTGGTGCCGTTGCCGGGGAGGTGAGTGCATGAAGGTATATCTTTAGATCTTGCAATTGAATCTTTTAGTTTCTTTTTTATCAGTAGTTTGGTTTATAAAAGAAAACTACATAAAAATGGAATTGAGGTTGCATCATATTATTGATCATCTTTATAATATCTTTCTTGAAAATGATGGTTCGTGAAATTGTGCTCAATTGTTAGAAGAAGAAGTCAATAAAATGTTTGGCACAAAATATTTGAATGATGAGCATGAATGCAATATTGCTAGTATGAATTCTTTCAATATCCATGATGCTAATGATATGCAAAGCCATAAGCTTGGGGATGCTATATTTGATGAAGATGATATTTTTAGTCTCCCAAGTTTTGATGAGAAAATTTATTATGATGATTGCACACCTCCTATTTATGATGATTATATTGATGAAAGTGGATTCAGAGATGTCATGACTTTATTTGATGATGAATCCACTATTTTGGAAGAGGTTGCAATTGATTATGAAAACAAAGTTGCTATCTATGATGATTATGGTGATGACATGTATGATATATTGAATAATGATAACCATGAAACTTGTCATCATGATTTTAAATTTCAATCCCATGATAGTTATTTTGTTGAGTTTGCTCCCACTACTATTCATTAGAATAAATTTTCTTGTGTGGAGAGTGAGAAAATTTATATGCTTATGCATCATGAAAATAATGATTTATGTGATAGCTATATTTTTGAATTCATTCATGATGCTACTGAAAATTATTATGAGAGAGGAACATTTGCTTGTAGGTATTGCAATAATATCAAGTTTCCCCTCTATGTGTTGAAAATCTTGAAGTTATGCTTGTTTTGCCTTTCTATGATAGTTGATTCTTTTTCCCATAAATTGTTTGCTCAGAAAATCCCTATTCGTAGGAAGTGGTTTAGAATTAAATGTGCTTGTCATGTGCTTCATGATGCTCCCTTTATGTTTCAGTTCTTATCTTTGATGCGAGCATCATTGAGATCATCATGCCTAGCTAAAAGGAATTAAAGAAATGCGCTTGTTGGGAGACAACCCAATACTTTTACCTACTATTTTTTGTGGGTTGACATAATTAGGCTATTGTAGTAATCATGTTTTATTGCTCTCATTTAAATAAAGAGCCAAGTAAGACCTTTGGGATGGTCTATGGTGATAGTTGATTTGATCTTGCTGAAAAACAGAAACTTTTGCGCTTGGGAAAATAATTCTCATTTTTAACAGAAGTGTGATAACATGCTGACTATTTTTTCAGAAGATTAATAGACAAGTTACCCAGGTTTTCCTATTTTTAAGAATTTTTTGAGTAGCAGAAGTATGGTTGGAGTACAGATTACTACAGACTATTCTGTTTTTGACAGATTCTATTTTCAATGCATAGTTTGCTTGTTTTGTAATATCCATGGCTTATATTGCTCAATATAAATTGTGGAAATTATATGATACAGTAGGCATTGTGTGAGAACAATTATGAATTTTGTCTTTGACAGTACCAAATGTGAAATGGTTTGCTCTTTATCATACTAACCTATCTCACAAAGTTCCGTTAAGTTTTGTGTGATTGAAGTTTTTCATGTTTCGGGTGAGATGTCGATATGAGGAGAATAAAGAGTGAAAAGACCCTAAGCATGGGGATGCCCAAGGCACCCCAAGGTAATATTCATGGAATATCCAAGCAACTAAGCTTGGGGATGCCCTGGAAGGCATCCCCTCTTTCGTCTCCAACATTGTCGGTAACCTCACTTGGAGCTATGTTTTCATTCGTCACATGATATGTGTTTTTCTTGGAGCATCATTTTATTTTGTTAGGATTTGCTTGCTGTTATTTAGAATAATGTTTTGCATCTTTTATTTTAATAAAAGTGGCAATGATAGCCTTTTCCATGCTTATTTTGCAAGTATACATGTTGCTGTTTGAAAGCAGAAAGTTTACCGATATTGTAAAAATTCCCTAGAAAAGTCAGAATGTGATAAAACGTTGGAACTTTTTGCAAAATAAGATATGATAAATTTTACACAATGTGGTAAATTTTCATAACCTTTGGAGTTTAATAAGTATTGATACGCTTGCATTCTTTACAGACTGTACTGTTTTGGCAGATTGCTGTTATGTTTGCATTGTTTGCATATGTTTACTTTTTTAATGATCCTATTTGAGGATAGGAGTATTAAATATGCATAGGCATTTAGTATGCAATGTTGAATAATAATTTTAGTGATTTGCTACAGTAGATAATGATAAGGTTTTTGCATTGGTTTATACTAACTTATCTCACGAGTTCTTGTTGAGTTTTGTGTGGATGAAGCTTTTGAGATTTAGGAAAACCGCGATATGAGAAGAATTAAGGAGACACAAAATATCAATCTTGGGGATTCCCAAGGCACCCCAAGGTAATATTTCAAGAATTCTCAAGCATCTAAGCTTGGGGACGCCCCAATAGGCATCCCACCTTTCTTCTTCAACAATTATCGGTTAGTATTGGTCGATCCTAAGTTTTTGCTTCTTCACATGGGTTGTGCTATTCTTAGAATGTCATTTTATTTTCGTTTTTCTTGATGTTTTAATAAAATACTTAGTTCTGAAAGTTTTTAAATAAAATAGAGTCCTCAAATAGTTGCCAGGGAGGCCAGGTAAGCGGCATTCACATCCCATCAACCAAGCTCTTTCCTGTGGAATTGCTCTAGTGCTTCACTTATATCCTTTTGAGCACGGTGTGCTTTAGTATTTTTGAAGAAATTATCTCTTGCTTCACTTAAATTAATTTGAGAGAAATAAATATTATGCTCATGATCTTCACTTATATTTGTTTGAGCTTATCAGAAGCAACACATTAAAATTAGTTCCAAAGTGATAGATATCCAAGAAGGATACAACAAAAACTTTCATCAAGATCATTGGACAACATAAACTAGATTCCTTGTAATATTTTTGAGATATTATGATGTGATATGTGAGTCATGTTGACGAGTAATTATGCTTTAGTAAGAATATTGGTGTTAAGGTTTGTGATTCCCTATGCAAGCACGAAAGTCAATAGTTATGCAATGAAATTACATCCTACTTGTGGAGCATTATTCGGTGTTAATTATGCTCAATGCTCGCTTATGAGATTATTCGTTTCTTGGTTGGTCGCTTCTCAATCTTTTGCTAGCCTTCATTTTGCACTAAGTATGATCACTACATGTGCATCCAAAATCCTTTAAAGTAGTTTTGCCACGTGGGTCCACTATACCTACCTATATGCGGTATTCTTTTGCCGTTCTAAGAAAATTTGTATGTGCCATCTCTAATTTTCAAAATAAATTTCTCTTTGGTGTGCTTGTACCGCTCGCCAGGCGGTGAGGGGTGGCCAATATTTTCCATGCTAGATGTGTTATTCTCACGATGAGTGTTTATTCACTTGTCATTGCACGAGAGTAAGGCAAAGGTATTAGGGATGCCCAGTCCCGAAATGAAAAATGAATTTACTTTATGTTGTCAAATAATAAATTCCTTGGAAAGTGTTGGTATGGAGGGCACCCGTGGATACGGTTAGCCAAGGAAAGTGAAAGTATGGTGGAAAAAGGAATAAACTTTATTTTCTATTTGGGAACCGCCTATGATATATCTAGCATGGAAAGTGTTGGGAGCTCCAAGTCGTTTTCGTTGGTGGGAAAAGTATGCCTCTCAAACTGTTTTTATCTCTCAATTTTTGCTTTGAGCTCTGGCACCTCTACAAACCCCTACTTCCCTCCGTGAAGGACCTTTCTTTTACTTTATGCATTTTTTATTTTTATTTGAGTCTCCATTTTCTCTTATAAAGCACCAACTAGGAGGCACTATGATCGTAATTGAGCATTGGGTGTAGCTAATATGCGAGTGTGTTTCATGAATGGATCAATGATTGAGCATGATGGGCTAGGGATAACTTATTTTAGCGTTGATATTTTAAAAGACATGGTTGCTTGTTGATATGCTTGAGTATTTAAGTCTCATGTCAAAACTAGACTATTTCTTTGAACCATATAAAAGTCCCAATGTCCATGCTATAAATAAAATAATATGAGATGACATGTTAGGCAGCATTCCACATCAAAAAATTTGTTTTTAGCATTTTCCTACTCGAGGACGAGCATGAATTAAACTTGGGGATGCTGATACGTCTTCAATGTATCTATAATTTTTTATTGTTCCATGTTGTTATATTATCATTCTTGGATGTTTTATAATCATTTATAGTCATTTTATATCATTTTTTGGGACTGACCTATTAACATAGTGCCAAGTGCCAGTTGTTGTTTTTTGCATGTTTTTTACATCGCAGTAAATCAATATCAAACGGAGTCCGAATACCGCGAAACTTTTTGTGCATTTTTTATGGACCAGAAGACCACCAATGGGCCAGAGCAGCACCTAGGGGGTGCCCCGATGGGGGCCCAACCCACCAGGGCGCGCCTGGGAGCCCAGGCGCGCCCAAGTGGGTTGTGACCACCTCGGTGGCCTCCCACACCCCCTATTTACCCTACAAATTCCCAAATATTCCAAAAACCCTCGGGGGTTAAGATATATCAGAAGTTCCACCGCCACAAGGCTCTGTAGCCACCAAAAACCAATCTAGACCCTTTCCGGCACCCTGCCGGAGGGGGGAATCGTCTCCAGTGGCCAAATTTATCATCTCGGCGGCCACCACGATGAGGAGGGAGTAGTCCACCCTCGGGGCTGAGGGTTTGTATCAGTAGCTATGTGTTTAATCTCTCTCTCTCTCTATTGTGTTCTTGAGATGTCACAATTTTGATGTATCACAGGCTTTGTTAATACAGTCGAATCATATGGTGTTTTCCCCTCTCTATCTTGCTGTGATGAATTGAGTTTTTCCCTTTGAGATTTCGTTGTTATCGAATTGAATAGTTTTATGGATTTGAGAACACTTGATATATGTCATGCAATTGAATACTCGTGGTGACAATGGGGTATTGTGTTGATTCACTTGATATATGTTTTGGCACTCAACTCGCGAATTCTCGAGGTTTCATTGGGGTAATCTATGCATATGGGTTGATGCACGTTCTTGTCTTTGTTTCTCCGGTAGAAATATTGGGGCACTCTTTGAAGTTATTTGTGTTGGATTGAGTATTATGAATATGAATTTGCTTTGGTGTTACTTTAGTTCAAACTCTAGGATAGATCGAACGGAAAGAATAGCTTTGTGTTATTTTAGTAAGAACTCTTGAATAGATCGAACGGAAAGAATAGCTGTCGGTGTCAAAACCGGCGAATCTTGGGTAGGGGGTCCCGAACTGTGCGTCTAGGCCGGATGGTAACAGGAGGCAAGGGACATGAAGTTTTACCTAGGTTCGGGCCCTCTCGATGGAGGTAAAACCCAACGTCCTGCTTGATTAATATTGATGATATGGGTAGTACAAGAGTAGATCTACCACGAGATCGAGGAGGCTAAACCCTAGAAGCTAGCCTATGGTATGATTGTTGATGTGTATGTTGTCCTATGGACTAAAACCCTCCGGTTTATATAGACACCGGATAGGGTTAGTGTTACACAAAGTCGGTTACAATGGTAGGAGATCTACATATCCGTATCGCCAAGCTTGCCTTCCACGCCAAGGAAAGTCCCTCCCGGACACGGGACGAAGTCTTCAATCTTGTATATTCATAGTCCAGGAGTCCGGCTGAAGGTATAGTCCGGCTATCCGAACACCCCCTAATCTAGGACTCCCTCGATAGCTTTGAGGTGGTTTCGTACCCTACAAACAATTTATTCTTATGTTCTCCACTAGATAGGAACTTTGGAGTGATTCTTTATCGCACTTTGAGGGGTGGTTTTATGATCCAGTTATATTAGCATTGTTGAGAGATTGCACTAGCGAAAGTATGGACCCGAGGCCTCATTTTCAAGCATTGCAATACCTTTTTTGTGCCCGTTTACTATTTTCTACCTTGCTGTTTTTATTGATTCAAATTATAAAAATATATTTCTACCATCCATATTACACTTTTATCACCATCTCTTCATCGAAGTAGTGCACCTATACAATTTGCCATTGTATTGGGTGTGTTGGGGACACAAGAGATTTCTTGTATTTGGTTGTAGGGTCGTTTGAGAGAGACCATCTTCATCCTACACCTCTCACGGTTTGATTAGCCTTAGGTCATCTACGTGAGGGAAAATTGCTACTGTCCTACAAAACTCGGCGCTTGGAGGCCCAACATGTGTCTACAAGAATAAAGTTGCGTAGTAGACATCAGTCCCTTGAAAGTTTTTGATGAAACGCACCTTCAACTCTGCCCATGAGATGATAGAATTAGGAGGTAAACTTTTTAACCATGTACGAGTTGGCCCTTCTAACACCATAGTAAAGTATTTGGCCGAGACAACATCCTTGACATCCAACATCTCCATGCACTACTAGAATCAGCAGATTTGCCATCTGCCCATTCTTTGCCATCCGCTAGCGGATGGCAAAGGTAGGCTTTGCCATCAGCCACCAGAAAGCAGACGGCAAAGAGGTAGTAGACGGCAAAGGTAGGATTTCCCATCAGTCAACTGTTTGCCGTCAGCTAGCAGACGACAAAGAGGGGGTTTGGCCCACTAGTTGTTAAACCCTAACGGGCCCCCTCTTTGTCATCCACTAGTAGATGGCAAAGGCGAGGCGAACGGCAAACTTTAAAATTATCTTAACGGGCAGCGCCCCCACTGTCTCCCTCTCTCTTTCCCCTCTCCTCTTTCCTCCCCGCCCGACGAGAACCGCCATCGCACCATCGCCCCACTGCCCCGCCAGCCCACCGGCCCACCCCCTCTCTGTCGCCGCCCACTCCATGCCACCCTGCTACGTCGCCGCCCATCGCTGCCCCCTACCCACCCGGCCGTCGCCCCCTCCCTGCCACCTGATACGTCTCCAACGTATCTATAATTTTTGATTGCTCCATGCTATATTATCTTCTGTTTTGGATGTTTATGGGCTTTATTATACACTTTTATATTATTTTTGGGACAAACCTATTAACCCAGAGCCCAGTGCCAGTTTCTGTTTTTTTCCTTGTTTTAGAGTATCGCAGAAAAGGAAAATCAAACGGAGTCCAATTGAACTAAAACTTCACGGAACTTATTTTATGAAGGAAGGCAACCCGGGAGACTTGGAGTCCACGTCAAGGAAGCTTAGAGAAAGCCACGAGGTAGGGGGGTGCGCCCACCCCCTGGGCGCGCCCTCCACCCTCGTGGGCCCCTCGTGGCTCCACTGACGTACTTCTTCTGCCTATATATCTCCATATACCCTAAAACGATCGGGGAGCACAATAGATCAGGAGTTCCGCGGCTAGAAGCCTCCGTAGCCACCGAAAACCAATCTAGACCAGTTCCGGCACCCTGCCGGAGGGGGAATCCCTCTTCGGTGGCCATCTTCATCATCCCGGTGCTCTCCATGACGAGGACGGAGTAGTTCTCCCTCGGGGCTGAGGGTATGTACCAGTAGCTATGTGTTTGATCTCTCTCTCGTGTTCTTGAATTGGCACGATCTTGATGTATCGCGAGCTTTGCTATTATGGTTGGATCTTATGATGTTTTCTCCCCCTCTATTCTCTTGTAATGGATTGAGTTTCCCCTTTGAAGTTATCTTATCGGATTGAGTCTTTAAAGATTTGAGAACACTTGATGTATGTCTTGCCGTGCGTATCTGTGGTGACAATGGGATATCACGTGATTCACTTGATGTATGTTTTGGTGATCAACTTGCGGGTTCCGCCCATGAACCTATGCATAGGGGTTGGTACACGTTTTCGTCGTGATTCTCTGGTAGGAACTTTGGGGCACTCTTTGAAGTACTTTGTGTTGGTTTGAATAGATGAATCTGAGATTGTGTGATGCATATCATATAATCATACCCACGGATACTTGAGGTGACATTGGAGTATCTAGGTGACATTAGGGTTTTGGTTGATTTGTGTCTTAAGGTGTCATTCTAGTATGAACTCTAGGGTTGTTTGTGACACCTATAGGAATAGCCCAACGGATTTATTGGAAAGAATAACTTTGAGGTGGTTTCGTACCCTACCATAATCTCTTTGTTTGTTCTCTGCTATTAGTGACTTTGGAGTGACTCTTTGTTGCATGTTGAGGGATAGTTATGTGGTCCAATTATGTTATTATTGTTGAGAGAACTTGCACTAGTGAAAGTATGAACCCTAGGCCTTGTTTCCTAGCATTGCAATACTGTTTATGCTCACTTTTATCATTAGTTACCTTGCTGTTTTTATATTTTCAGATTATAAAAACCATTATCTACTATCCATATTGCACTTGTATCACCATCTCTTCGCCAAACTAGTGCACCTATACAATTTACCATTGTATTGGGTGTGTTGGGGACATAAGACACTCTTTGTTATTTGGTTGCAGGGTTGCTTGAGAGAGACATCTTCATCCTACGCCTCCTACGGATTGATAAACCTTAGGTCATCCACTTGAGGGAAATTTGCTACTGTCCTACAAACCTCTGCACTTGGAGGCCCAACAACGTCTACAAGAAGAAGGTTGTGTAGTAGACATCAAGCTCTTTTCTGGCGCCGTTGCCGGGGAGGTTAGCGCTTGAAGGTATATCTTTAGATCTTGCAATCGAATCTTTTTGTTTCTTGTTTTAGCACTAGTTTAGTTTATAAAAGAAAACTACAAAAAAAATATGGAATTGAGTTTGCCTAATACGGTTCATCTTTTTAATATCTCTCGTGAGTATGATGGAAAGGAAAATTGTGCCGAAGTGTTAGAAGAAGAATGCATTAAAATGTTTGGCACTAAATATTTGAATGATGAGCATGATTGCAATGTTGTTAGTATGAATTCCTTGAATATCCATGATGCTAATATTATGCAAAGCCACAAGCTTGGGGAAGCTATGTTTGATGAAGATGATATTTTTTGTCCCCCAAGTTTTGATGAGAAAATTTATTATGATGAAAGAATGACTCCTATTTATGATGATTATATTGATGAAAGTAGATTTGGAGAGGTCAGGACTTTATTTAGTAATGATTCCACTATCTCGGAAGAGGTTTCAATCGACTATGATGAGAACAAGGTTGCTACTTATGATAATTATTGTGATGATACATATGCTATAAAAATTAGTGATGATTATATTTATAAAACTTGTCATGATTATGATTACCACTTTTCTGAACATTACTCTTTTAATATGGAAACAATTTATAGTATTCGAGTTTCTTATGATACACCCACTATTCCGAATGAGAAGAATTTTGCTTATGTGGAGAGTAATAAAATTTCTAAGCTTTTAGATCATGAAAAGAATGGTTTATGTGATAGTTATATTGTTGAATTCATTCATGATGCTACTGAAAATTATTATGAGCGAGGAATATATGCTTGTAGGAATTGCAATAATATCAAGTTTCCTCTCTATGTGCTTAAAGTTTTGAAGCTATGCTTGTTTTACCTTCCTATGCTAGTTGATTATTGTTGCCACAAGTTGTTTGCTCACAAAATCCCTATGCATAGGAAGTGGGTTATACTTAAATGTGCTAGTCATATTCTTCATGATGCTCTCTTTATGTTTCAATTCTTATCTTTTATGTGAGCATCATTGAAATCATCATGCCTAGCTAGGGGCGTTAAATGATAGCGCTTGTTGGGAGACAACCCAACTTTACTTTTGTTCCTTGCTTTTTGCTCATGTTTAGTAATAAATAATTCATCTAGCTTCTGTTTTGGTTGTGTTTTTTGTGTGTTTGTGCCAAGTAGAACCGTTCGGAAGACTTGGGGAAAGTCTTGTTGATCATGCTGTAAAAACAGAAACTTTAGCGCTCACGAGAATTGCTGCCATTTTTTATTGGAGAGTGCTATTTAGTTAATTCTTTTTTCAGATGATTCACAGATAAATTCTTCACGTCCAGCAATTTATTTTTGAATTTTTGGGTTCCATAAGTTTGCGTTAGTCACAGATTACTACATATTGTTCTGTTTTTGACAGATTCTGTTTTTCATGTGTTGTTTGCTTATTTTGATGAATCTATGGCTAGTAAAATAGTTTATAAACCATAGAGAAGTTGGAATACAGTAGGTTTAATACCAATATAAATAAATAATGAGTTCATTACAGTACCTTGAAGTGGTGTTTCGTTTTCTTTCGCTAACGGAGCTTACGAGTTTTCTGTTAAGTTTTGTCTTGTGAAGTTTTCAAGTTTTGGGTAAAGATTCGATGGAATATGGAATAAGGAGTGGCAAGAGCCTAAGATTGGGGATGCCCAAGGAACCCCAAGTTAATATTCAAGGACAACCAACAGCCTAAGCTTGGGGATGCCCCGAAAGGCATCCCCTCTTTCGTCTTCGTTCATCGGTAACTTTATTTGGAGCTATATTTTTATTCACCACATGATATGTGTTTTGCTTGGAGCGTCATTTTATTTTCTTTTGTTTTGCTTGATTTTTGAATAAAATACCAAGATCTGAAATTATTAAATGTTAGAGAGTCTTCATATAGTTGCATAATCATTCGACTACTCATTGATCTTGACTTATATCTTTCGGAGTAGTCCGTCATTTGCTCTAGTGCTTCACTTATATCTTTTTAGAGCACGGTGGTGGTTTTATTTTGTAGAAATGAATGAATTCTCATGCTTCAGTTAGATTATTTTGAGAGTCTTAAACAACATGGTAATGTACTTAATCCTAATATGCTAGGTATTCAAGACTAGTAAAAACTTTCTTATGAGTGTGTTGAATACTAAGAGAAGTTTGATGATTGTTTTGAGACATGGAGGTAGTGATATTAAAAGTCGTGCTAGTTGAGTAGTTGTGAATTTGAGAAATGCTTGTGTTGAAGTTTGCAAGTCCCGTAGCATGCATGTATGGTAAACGTTATGTAACAAATTTGAAACATGAGGTGTTATTTGATTGTCTTCCTTATGAGTGGCGGTCGGGGACGAGCGATGGTCTTTTCCTACCAATATACCCCCTAGGAGCATGCGTGTAATACTTGGTTTTTGATGACTTGTAGATTTTTGCAATAAGTATGTGAGTTCTTTATGACTAATGTTGAGTCCATGGATTATACGCACTCTTACCCTTCCATCATTGCTAGCCTCTTCGGTACCATGCATTACCCTTTCTCACATTGAGAGTTGGAGCAAACTTCGCCGGTGTATCCAAACCCCGTGCTATGATACGCTCTATCACACATAAACCTCCTTATATCTTCCTCAAAACAGCCACCATACCTATCTATTATGGCATTTCCATAGCCATTCCGAGATATATTGCCATGCAACTTTCCATCGTTTCGTTTATTATGACACGCATCATCATTGTCATATTGCTTTGCATGATCATGTAGTTGACATCGTATTTGTGGCAAAGCCACTGTTCATAATTTTTCATACATGTCACACTTGATTCATCGCAATCCCGGTACACCACCGGAGGCATTCATATAGAGTCATACTTTTTTTCTAGTATCGAGTTGTAATCATTGAGTGGTAAATAAATAGAAGTGTGATGATCATCATTTTCTAGAGCATTGTCCCAAAAAAAGGGGGGGAAGGCCAAAAAAAAGAAAGGCAAAATAAAAAAAGGCCAAGTAAAACAATAAAAATAAAATAAAAGGGACAATGCTACTATCCTTTGCGACACTTGTGCTTCAAAGTAACACCATAATCCTCTTGATAGAGAGTCTCTTGTTTTGTCACTTTTATATACTAGTGGGAATTTTTCCTTATAGAACTTGACTTGTATATTCCAACAATGGGCCTTGACGGTGTCCTGGACTAGGGGGTACTCAACACGTCATCTCTCGATCTGTTATATTGGGCCGAGGACCCCCGTGGCTATATACTCATGGGCCAGTTCGAACAGCTGCCGCATACAAGGAAGATTCTACAAGACTTGGCAATCAAGACAAGGACTCCTCCCCACCGGCGTATTCGGCTAGGACTCTTGTTATCCTAAGACTCTGGTGCATTATATAAACCGAGGCCAGGCTAGTCGATAGATGATATACAAGATACAATCATACCATAGGCTAGCTTCTAGGGTTTAGCCTCTCCGATCTCGTGGTAGATCAACTCTTGTAATACTCAAATCATCAAGAATAAAACAAGAAGGGCCCGAACCTGGGTAAAACATCGTGTTCCCTGACTCCTGTTACCATCCACCTTAGACGCACAGTTCGGGACCCCCTACCCGAGATCCACCAGTTTTGACACCGACGTTGGTGCTTTCATTGAGAGTTCCGTTGTGTGATCGGCAAAAGGATCGATGGCGCGTCTGCAGGTCAACTGCGATGCCGATGTCTTCGTCACCGGCTCGACTGGTCACCTTGGCTCGACCGAGGACCGTACTCCATCTCTAATCGTCATGCTCGAACGAGGGCCTTCTTCACCATCAACTCCGATCTCTATCAAGATCATGGAGGAATCATCCATGGAGCTCGGGGGCTCAATGTCAACACTGCCCTCGGGCGACTGTGCTATATTTTCGAACAGCGAAATTGTATCCGCTGCCACCACCTCTTAGAGCATCGCTTTGACGATCCCTTTGGTGGAATTGTGCGGAATTGAGTCTACAACAGCCATGCAAAGTTTCGTCGAGTTCTGATGGAGGAATCTCCGACAATCTACGATATACCGGAGCCCTGTCAAATCTGGATGGGAATCTGGATGAGTTTAGGGCGTGGTCTCCAGAGCCTAGCTCGGAGGTCTTTTGGAAGATCCAACAGTTCATCTACTGTGGAATTCCCATATCTACCACCCCTCCAAATTTTAGCTCGATCCGACGGTTCAAACTCCGGGAACCTTCTGATGAGTGGATCAATTTTCGGATCCGTTTTCTGCACGAATACGGATCCGACCCGAATTCATGTTTTTTTATGAACGTGACATTGGACAACCTTTTTAGAGGAATTCTCTTCTAGGGTATTGTGCGTTGTTTTTAAACATGTGCCCATAAATTTTTAAGCCTCCCCTGAGGTTGCCTTCATCATCATGCTGGTGTCAAACCAGTCTGGCGATATTGCTCCGAGGCTGCTGACTTGCGCTTGACATGTCGTCACTTTGTTGAGCTGAGCTCAACTTCTTTGGATCATCATCTCGGCAAGCCGAACAAGAGTCCGGCATCGCAAAGGATAAATCATCACCAACATCGCCGCCCCATGGATTACATGGAGCCGGCATACCGGCATCGCCGCACGGTCACTTCATCAAGCCGGCATCGACCACGTCACGACCTGCATCGGCAGGGCCGCACTATTGCTTCTTCAAGCTGGTGTCCATCACGCCGACCTATTTCGACTCATCGGCTGACATCAAGACTTCGACATCTCGGCTGGACCGGAGACTTCGCCATCTCTTCATCAACCTACTCCGGAGACTTCGGCGTCACTAGCCGACCAGCTCTGTCACGTTAGCTGGACCGAGGGCTTTGCCTCGGCGAGCCAACCTTTGCCAGCATCGCCATACCGTCGCTTTATCGCCCATCAGGCAATGGGTGTGCAGATCGAGTCCCAATTTTGGGAATCACCTTTCTTCGGATTGCTACAACAAATAAAACAGGTGCTATTAATCCTAGTATTTTTTGCTTATTTGGGTTTATTTTTCCCAAGGAATTATTACTCTGGTTTGTCCATCATCTATACACAGGTCTATCAAATGATGGCCGCATTAATGACGGTCGCGTGGTGGTTCAGTCAGTTTCCATACATAGTCCGGCGAACGCCGCATCCGGAACTCGGACCAACCTGTGAATTCAGGCTTTGCCACGCCTTTACCGCATCACGCCGACGCCCTGCATCGACATTGACCTCGGCGCCAGGCCATATTTCTTTTATTACTCACTTTGCATAAATTATTTATTATGCAATGATTTTTTTAATTATTATTATTACTATTATCTCCGGTTCGCACTATTTTTTGTGCACAGGAAAATGATCCGGGGACTTCGTCGTCATTCTGCCGGTCTGCATTGACTGTGCTATGTCACCACTTCGGCGTGTCGAGCTCTCCGCTCCGCCACCTCGGGACCGGCTTGGGGGATGGAACCTTGTCCCGTATCAAGCTCGTACCGCGTCATCAATGCCGAACACATTAACCAGCTAAGTCGCTTTCATGCTCAAAGTTTTAATTTTTAACTTGTGTTCGGTTCGACCAAGCATTATACTTTTTTGGAAAAAAGTTGCTTGTAAAAAATTTCCACAAATTCAAATACCCCGTTTACTTGGGGGCTCCCTTGATGGAGCTTTTCCTGATGCATATGATTATACTTGTACGGCTTCGTTCCTTGTTCATGTATTACGCCACAATATGCACCATATTGACTTAAGCAATTTGCAAGCTGGGTTGCCTGGCTCCTGTGCTTACCCCTACGTTCCCGATTGTTCGGCTAGGGAGTAAAGGGAGCACCTCTGTGATTGTCACGACCGGGTCCTCCGAGCTCTAACCTCAGACTGGGTGAAGCCGAAAGCTAGCGCTCTTATTGTTTTCAATCATGGTCGGCACACAATGGAATTCATGAGTACAAAAAATCTATTGCACAAGTCTCATAGTAATAATGAGCACCGAAGAAAGGTATCGGTGGGGGTACTATTTTCTTCAAAGATGCTTCTTACACTTCATCAGTAATATAGCATAAGTTCCCTGAGCGCGCCTTGTCTATTACAGCCTTATGGCCTGATTGCTTGGTCATCGGAAACACCGTCGATATTCTCGACAGGTGGAGTACGTGACACTTTTCGGCCCTTGGCCGAAGAGGGAGAAGCCGATGGTCGGTTAAGACGCGTTTAAAGTGCGGGTGAACAAAAATTTGATATTAGTACTTAGGTACATACAATCATTATACATAAAATTCTTTTTACCCAAGTCACTTGGGGGCTCTTAAATTTATATGAGCCGTTTTATAATAAGTGTTCTTCTTCTCAGTCGTTGCAAAGTTTTTCTTACTATTATTCTTTATCACTCATCTTTTCGACACAAGTGTGTGGTCCCTAGTCGGGGAGCCTAATTCCTCTCTCAAAGCCGCTAGAGTTTAGTTTGCTTAACTGGCCTAATGAGAAGTGCTCCGCCTTCGGGATAGGAGGTTGAAGCCATAGGCTGACCCGCTTAAAGTCTTGAGATAGGATATGTCATGTTAAAGCACAACAGAAGCACTTTTTTTTCTCTAAGACCAATTTTTGGATTGGCACCGAACACTTGATCTTGTTCGGACGTCAAGTTTTTACTGACATTTTTTGGTTTTCCAAGCTTATGGCACTTTTAAACTATTTGTGTGTTTTCAGCACAAGTCTCGCAGTGCAATGCCGGACACCTTTAGAGATTCGGCAAAAACATTCTTGGATATTGCTATATATGCATCAGTTTCGAATTGTGTGTTCGGTCAATAGTTGGGCTGCCCGGCTCCTGCACTTGCTTCCTATGTTCCGCTTTGTTTGGCTAGGCATGCAAAGGGAGAACCACTGCAATTGTGCTTCCAGCTCACATGGTTAAGCACCTCAGTGGAGAAAGCCGAAAACTGACTGTCACAATAAGCGTAAAGTGGTCAGCGATCCGATGACTGTGTTAAATGATGGGCCATTCATAACAATGGCCGAAGTGTTTACGGCTTGACCTCGACTGTCGCCGAACACTACCGGGGGCTATTAACTGGCCTCCCAAACTAAATCCTCGATATTTTGCTCTTACATTAGAGCTGAGGTTTCATGATCATGCTTAGCATGACAACCCAAAGAAAGGAACCGATAGCGGGACTATTTTCTTTGGAAGACATTTCTTATGTTAAACAGTAATATAACATATCTCTCTGCGTACCTTTGTTTATAAAACCGTATGGCCAGATTGCCTTGTTTGTCGTAAATCTTTGCCCTCATAAAGGTTTTATAAAGTAGGCCAAACACTCCTCGGCTACGGGCCGAGGAGGTGGAAGCCGATGGTCGGTCAACAAAGTTTTGTACAATGCGGATCCGAGCATTAATGATGTAAAGTACTTGGATACATAGAATCATTACACATAATTTGTGATTTTACTCTGGATATCGATCCTTAATTCGGCCACCCGTGCCCGCATTAAGGCTCGGGGGCTACTGGCTTTCGGGCTTATTATTTACAAATATTAAAGGGGCGTATCGATCCCTTGATCTGGTGTTGCCATCCGACCAGTGTCTCGGGGGCTACTGCATTGCCTGTTCAATGCAGAAAATTTTAAGTGCAATACAGTTCCCGAGGAGATTTTGATCCTCAGGTTGGCCAGCCGCACCCAACCTGAGTCTCGAGGACTGAGCATGCCGCTTTTTGTGTCCTGAAGTATTCTGCCGAGCTAGGACTTGATCCTCAGGCCGATTTTGCAAATCAATATGAGTCTCAGCGGCTACCGGGATCAGCAGTCTTACGTCATCCTTCAGGTGCATCTCGGGTTTTAGACCGATACACACCTTGAGGGCTACTGGCTATATATCTCGGCAAAGAATAAATTGCACCAATAAAAAATATTCACAATAAATCAGCCCGCGGTCGGGGTGGTGCACCACCTCGGAAGCAGTCCGGCATAAAGCTCGGGCGCTAGTGGCTGGCTCCATAGAGGGCATTTCCAGCATTAAGCTCGGTTAAACTCCTTCAACATTTTTGAACCAAGGTGATATAACACCTCTGATATAGTCCGGCATTGCAGCTCGGATACATTCCAGCGTTGGAGCTCGGAAAGCAGTCCGGCGTTGGTGCTCGGCTGCAAAAGATACCTCAAATGCAGTCCGGCGTTGGAGCTCGGATGCAAGAAGACACTGCCTCGCGGGAACAACTTCAAACCCGAGGTGTGGCATAGAAATAACCAGGCATTGGTAAAAGCCGGAAACTTAAAGGGGCTCCTCGGATACCCAACATGTAAACTCGTCGAATGCATTTCGGCGATCCTCAAGATCGAAGATGAGAAGATTTGTTGAACCAGTTTTCAAGACTGACAACCAAAGAAGAAGAAGAGTTCAGAAGAATCGAGGAGCGTCCCTAACTTGAAGACCGGTTCAGGGGGCTACTGACGGTGTCCTGGACTAGGGGGTACTCAACACGTCATCTCCCGATCTGTTAGATTGGGCCGAGAACCCCCGTGGCCATATACTCATGGGCAAGTTCGGACAGCTGCCACATACAAGGAAGATTCCACAAGACTTGGCGATCAAGAAAAGGACTCCTCCCCACCAGCGTATTCGGCTAGGACTCTTGTTATCCTAGGCCTCTGGTGCATTATATAAACCGAGGCCAGGCTAGTCGATAGATGATATACAACATACAATCATACCATAGGCTAGCTTCTAGGGTTTAGCCTCTCCGATCTCGTGGTAGATCAACTCTTGTAATACTCAAATCATCAAGAATAAATCAAGCAGGACATAGGGTTTTACCTCCATCAAGAGGGCCCGAACCTGGGTAAAACATCGTGTTCCCTGCCTCCTGTTACCATCCGCCTTAGACGCACAGTTCGGGACCCCCTACCTGAGATCCGCCGGTTTTGACACCGACATGCCTCCTCAAGTGCCCTAGGTCTTCGTGAGCAAGCAAGTTGGATGCACACCCACTTAGTTTCTTTTGTTGAGCTTTCATACATTTATAGCTCTAGTGCATCCGTTGTATGGCAATCCCTACTCCTTGCATTAACATCAATCAATGGGCATCTCCATAGCCCATTGATTAGCCTCGTTGATGTGAGACTTTCTTCTTTTTGTCTTCTCCACATAACCCCCATCATCATATTCTATTCCACCCATAGTGCTATATCCATGGCTCACGCTCATGTACTGCGTGAAGGTTTATAAAGTTTGAGATTACTAAAGTATGAAACAATTGCTTGGCTTGTCATTGAGGTTGTGCATGATGAGAGCATTCTTGTGTGATGAAAATGGAGCATGACTAAACTATATGCTTTTGCAGGGATGAACTTTCTTTGGCCATGTTATTTCGAGAGGACATAATTGCTTAGTTAGTATGCTTGAAGTATTATTATTTTTATGTCAATACGAACTTTTATGTTTAATCTATCAGATTTGAGTATTCATACCACAATTAAGAAGAATTACATTGAAATTATGCCAAGTAGCACTCTGCATAAAAAAAATCTGTTTTTATCATTTACCTACTCGAGGACGAGTAGGAATTAAGCTTGGGGATGCTGATACGTCTCCAACGTATCTATAATTTTTTATTGCTCCATGCTATATTATCTCCAAAAATCTGTTTCTATATTATCTTCTATAATTTTTTATTACACTTTTATATTATTTTTGTGACTAACCTATTAACCCAGAGCCCAGTGCCAGTTTCTATTTTTTCCTTATTTTAGAGTATCGCAGAAAAGGAAAATCAAACGGAGTCCAATTGACCTGAAACTTCATGGAACTTACTTTTGGAAGGAAAGCAACCCGGGAGACTTGGAGTCCACGTCAAGGAAGCTTCAAGGAAGCCACGAGGTAGGGGGCGCGCCCACCCCCCTAGGCGCGCCCTCCACCCTCGAGGCTCCCCTGACGTACTTCTTCCGCCTATATATCTCCATATACCCTAAAACGATCGGGGAGCACAATAGATCAGGAGTTCCGCTGCCAGAAGCTTCCTTAGCCACCGAAAACCAATCTAGACCCGTTCCGGCACCCTGCCGAAGGGGGAATCCCTCTCCGGTGGGCATCTTCATCATCTCGGTGCTCTCCATGACGAGGAGGGAGTAGTTCTCCCTCGGGGCTGAGGGTGTGTACCAGTAGCTATGTGTTTGATCTCTCTCTCTCTCTCTCGTGTTCTTGAATTGGCACGATCTTGATGTATCGCGAGCTTTGCTATTATATTTGGATCTTATGATGTTTCCTGCCCCCTCTACTCTCTTGTAATGGATTGAGTTTCCCCTTTGAAGTTATCTTATCGGATTGAGTCTTTAAAGATTTGAGAACACTTGATGTATTGTTAAAGACCTAGCCTTGGTTGCAGATAGTTGCATCAGTGAGCATCATGCATCCTGTTATTTTCAAGAAACTTGAAACGAGGAAATTGAAAGCCTCAGAAATCATTTTAAAAGAAGGGCAAGCACCCTTTAAATAGCATTATGTGAATCCAAAATGCCCTAAAAATAGTTTTATGAATTTTGGCAAGAGTTATATATCAAACCAAAATTCTGGAACATTTTTAAGGAATTATTTGGTCTCTGAATTTAAATCAATAATCTATTTGAATTTGGGGATATATTCAAAAAATATAATGAATATATTTTCAAATGCTTTGAAATGTTTTATGTACTTTTGGAATAGTCCAGAGAGGTAACATAAAATATCTCAGAGTGTTTTGGCACTGTTTTGAATTTTGAATCAGTGGCAAAATGTATAAATAAAAACAAAACAAAACAGAGATAAAATTAGAAAAGGTAACAGAAATAAAAAAAGAAACCTTACCGTGCAGCCCACCATTGTAGTGGCCTACTGGCCAAAGCCAGCCCGGCCCACCAGGGGCAGCGCTGTCTTCTTCCTCCTGCCAGGAGGAGAAGCAGCTGCGTGCCCGATGCGCCGCGAGCCACGCTGGCTCCTCCCTACCCGCGTGCCCCCCGACTGCCTGGTCGCCACCACGCACCCCCCCCCGACCCCCTTGTCCTCTCCCCTCTCTCCCTGGACCTCTTTTCCCTCCTCTGGCTCCCTCTCCCTCTCTTCCCGAGCGCACCAGAGGGCGCCGCCGTGCTCTACCACGGCCACCAGCCACCCCACTCCACGCCTCGCCGACGCGCCAAGAAGCCCCGCCTCATTCCCCTCTTCCTCCTCACCAAGGCGGAAGGCGCCGGAGCTCTATGATGCCGCCAACGTCATCTTCTTCCTCGCCGGTCGCCGGAGATCCTCCTTGCCGCCCCAACTACTCCGGACCTTCTCCGAGCTCGGTGACCTCCCCGCCCGACTCGCCGTGAGCCTCCGACCCTGCCCATCCCTCTCTTCTTCCCCGTAGGCCTCCGTAGCCACCGGACCGCCTATGCCCGAACCCTCCGTCGCCTGCGCTCACCGCCGACGCGACTCCGGCGACCAAATGGTCCGCCCGATGCGTCCAACCCACTCACCGCATCGTGTAGATCACGTAGGAGCCGGCCCCGTTCTTCCAGAGCCACCGCAACGACGAGTTCGGCCTCGCCCGAACTCCGGCAGCCGCAACGCTCGTCGCCGGCGTCAATTCCGGCTGTCCCAGGCCCGACAACCACCACCACTCGACGCACCTCGCGCCAGCTTTCCAGAGAGCCCAGCCAAGCTTTGAACGAAGCACCACAGCTCGACTCCGAGCACCTCCGCCGCGCCTGGCCATCGCCGGTGGCCTAACTCCGGCAAAGCCGACGTGGCGATGTCATTAGCCTCTAATGACGCCTTGACTAACACCCTAGTGCCACTGCCGTGTGGGCCCCAGCGCCAAAATTAATTAGTTTAATTTTTGTTTAGATTAGTGCTAATCTTGCGGACCCCACGTGTCAGCTTAGACTTTGGTCAAGTCAACGTTGACTGACCCCACACGCCAGTGACTCATGCCAGCATTGTGTCACTAACCAGTGGACCCCACTGGTCAGGTTTGACCTAGACCGCTGCTGTTGACTTGCTGACACAGGCATGACGCAGTGCTGATGCAATAAGTCATTTCTAGATTAAAAATAATTCAGCAAATTCCAGAAAATTGCTTAAACTTCTAAAAATCATAGAAATTCAACTGTAACTCCAAATGAAATAAATTATATATGAAAAATTATCAGAAAAATTCAAGGAATCCATCTGTACCATTTTCATGCATGTTTGAACAATGTTTGTCCTCTGTTTTGGACAAAACAAATAAAGAGCATTTAAATAATCATATATGGAGTTGGAATTTGAATCTTGTATTCAAACCAACTTCATTTAAATCATAACTAGATGCAATAGCTCAAATCACAGCATATTGCCATGTCATGGTCATGTATCATATTGTCGCTATGCATTGATTGTGTTCTTCTCTTTTGCCGGTGTTTGTCCCCCTTCAGTAGACGACGTTCCGACGATGTGATCGATGACACCGATGAAGAACTATACTATCTTCAAAAGTGCCAGGCAAGCAAAACCCCCTTGCTCATTCCGATACAATCCCACTCTCCCGCTCCCGCTCTCTTTTACTGCATTAGGACAAGAACGATTCATCTTTTACTTGCTGCAGTAGTTGAACCCCTTATCCTCTGCATGACCTGTCATTGCCATAGTAAATAGATGAAACCCACTAGCATGAGTAGGAGTTGTTTGAGCCCTGATGTGCCTACTCATTCATGCTTGTTTGTCATGCTTGCAATTGCATAGAGTCGTGTCAGGTCTTGTTCATCGGGGATGAATCGGAGGTGTGTAAACATGTCCTACGGTGTGTGAGCTAAGTGTGTGAACACGATTTGGTAAAGGTAGCGGTGAGAGGCCATGTAGGAGTACATGGTGGGTTGTCTCACTGAAACCGTCCTCAGGAACTGAGTTCTGTGTTTGTGATCCATGAAACAACAACTACCACACATTGGGCCCTGAAATATGACCCCGCTCGACTTATTGACCCCTCTCGTCCTTTGTCCAGGAGTTGCAACTAGTTTCTGGTGTTTATAGGTTATGTGTTGGCGGCCGTGCGTAGCGCTGACCCTAGGGGTGGGCTATGATGCGGTAGATACATTATGGCCGGGTATGCCGCGCCCGTTTGGCGTCTCGGGACCCTGTACACATCGTTTGGGGCCGTTGAGGACACCCCGGCCGGATTTCCTTGTGGATGGAACCCGAATAGGTGATAAACCTGGACTAGAGACTTGTGTGGTTAGTCAGGTCGTTGTCTACACCCACGTCGGCTTTCGCTTGAAGTCTGCCGAGCACATGTCGTGTGCAGACGCTAAGAGGTGGAAACATGTGTGACGAAGTACACCCCTGCAGGGTTATAAACGATCTATTCGAATAGCCGTTTCCGCGGTAAAGGACTTCTGGGTTGCCTATAACAGTCCATAGACAAGTGAAAGTGGATACTCTAAAACTCACAAGATAAGTGTGAGTGCTATGGATGGCCTTCTCGTAGGGAGACGGGAGCGGATCCATAGTGGTGTATTGGATGGTGAATATGTGGACTCGTGTGCGCCAACTCAAAAGAGTTGCTTGTAGTCGTGGTTCAGGATAGCCACCGAGTCAAAGCTGGCTTGCTGCAGTTAAACTCCACCATACCTTCGTTGATAATGATGCATATGTAGTTAGATCTGATGTAAGTCTTGCCGGGTACATTTGTACTCACGTTTGCTTAATTTATGTTTTGTAGAGAGACGTCAGTATCACTAGTAGTTCCGCTTGGACTTCGACGTTTAGCTTGTTACCTTAGCTACGATCTTGTACCCTTGGGAGGGTCTTGTAAATAGTCAGGCTTCTTATTCTTTTTCATTTGTAGATGTCTGTACTCAGACATGTTAAGCTTCCGCATGTGTTTGACTTGTATGCTCTGAATGTTGGGTCATGTGACCCATGTTTGTAATATCTCGCTCCTTGGAGCCTAATGAATAAATACTTTGGGTCGTAGAGTTCTGTTGTGATGCCATGTTGTATTTGCACATATCGAGCATATTGTGTGTATGATTGAAATGCTTGGTATGTGTGGGATCCGACAACCTAGTGGTTTATCCTTGGTAGCCTCTCTTATGGGGAAATGTAGTCTTGTGCTTCCATGAGCCATAGTAGTCCGCTACAGCCCGGTTCACCAGAGTCCTGCTAGCCCAGCACTACTGCTCTGGAACACTTGACTGGCCGGCATGTGATTCACTTCGTTCCCGTGTCTGTCCCTTCGGGGAAATGTCACGCGGTGACATCCGGAGTCCTGTTAGCCCAGTGCTACAGCCCGGATTCGCACGCTGCGGACCGACATGCTCGATGTTGATTCATGTATGCCTGTTCCCGTAAGTTAGTGCCACTTTGGGTTCACGACTAGTCATGTCGGCCCGGGTTCTCTGTCATATGGATGCTAGCGACACTATCATATACGTAAGCCAAAAGGCGCAAACGGTCCCGGGCCATGGTAAGGCGACACCCGTGGAAATACCGTGCGTGAGGCCGCAAAGTGATATGAGGTGTTACAAGCTAGATCGATGTGACTTAGAATCGGGGTCCTGACAGTTTTGGTATCAGAGCCTGACTGCCTATAGGATTACCAAGCCAGACTAATCGAAGTTGAGTCTAGAAATGCTTTTGTTATATAAGGGAATTGATTGTGGGATGGAACGTAAGGCTCTTTTTACTCCTTATATCTCATGCCCTCTGATCTGAGTCACCCTCTTCTCTTCTACGGGGATTAAGAACTGGGCTTCTCATCTTTCTATCAGGATCACGTGTTACTAAACCATAGTTGCCTAGGATTGTTGGATTTAAGCCTCAGTTCAGTTCCTACTACTTCCATATGTTCATAGCTGGCCTCAGAACCTTGATATTGTGTTATTGAGTGGTTATGCCACCATTTTGCAGGATGTCTCAGATCTTTTGAGCATTTACAGCCGTTATGCTGTCTGAGTCATCCCAGGTTTCTAAGTAGTCTGATGCATTTGCAAACCCCTTCCTCCTGTTCCTGATGTCCATTTGGGCCAGATTAATCACACTACCGGTCAGTTGAGGTACTCTATTGCCTAGACATATATGTTGGAGCTATTATTATGACCCTAGGTGTTTTAGGGAGTCACCTAGTAATCTAGCCATGTTTTGTGTTCCGGTTTGATGATTCTGGCCATCATTCTTGAAAGCATCCCGTGATGCCATTTAGTAGTAGATATTCTATTCCTGGGTGTTTGAACTCGAGATTCACCCTACTTCATGTCGTTAGTATTTGCTAGTCCCCTTAAGATATTAGTAACCTTTGCGATAGTCCTCGAGGTCCGCAGTATTTCCTTCTTCCAAATACCATGAACCATTAAGGCAGAAGTTCTTTGAACCAAAAGATCACTATTAGAGTACTCCTGAGGAGTTCTCCATTCATAATTGTGATTCTGCCAGTTCTACCTTTCTTCATGGGTTATCCGGAAGAAAAATGTTGAACTCGTTCGACATACTAACCCATGAATCCACAACTCAAAATGTTATATGCTGTTTGAGTTGTCCATTCTCAGCTGTATTCCGACCATCATCTATAAATTGATAGTCAGGAATAGTTGTGCATTTGTGTTCATCGATGCCTATTATTCTTGTGGTCCGTCAAGCCATTCTATTTCAGAATGACTAGGAGAAACAAACTCCAGTACCTCATCCATATCCAGGATTGGGTCAAAGTAGTTGTGTTCTGTAGATCAAATGCCCATCCAGCTTTTGCTCTGTTCTACCCTGGAGTATTACCCCTTTTATGTCAGGATTGTCATGAGAATTGCACCATCTCTCATGAATTCTTGACGCAGTGATACTTCTTGCCATCATTTTCCATTCCTTGGTCCCATGTTGTTGCAACCGGAATGACGGCAAGTGAACCATGATGTGTGAAATCAATACTCCTAGCAACCGTGTTGCTTGGTAGTTAATAGACACTAATATCATTCTTAGCATGTTGGTTATTGAAACACTATTCTAGGATTGATCGTGCTACCTTGTCCTTATTTATGATGCACTCTTTGATCAATGAGTTAGGATTATTCAATCCCTTGCTTATTTATTCATAGCGTCTTGCTCTGAAAAGAAAGATTGTTCTCGAGCTGAGTAACATATCGGTGGTTCGTGATGTTCCGAATATCTTCTCGGAAGTATTACCAGGTTGTCACCTGACTGCTATGTTGAGTTCGTGATCATGCTGGTTTTTCCTCCAAACCACCCATTCTCCAAGAATCTGTGTTGGATACCCCTGAGCTAGTTGGTTAAGTTAAACAATAACTTGGAGAGTTGGAAGATAAAAGCTTGTCTGAATTAGATCATGTTAAGGGATATCTTTTATGTGTGTGTGTGTTGAAGAAAGATGACATCTTCATCGATTTATCCTCGTGATCAACTGTCGGTGCTATTGTCTTAACCAATCCTTGATTTGAGTATGGGCTAGCGTCAAATCAAATCAGAACCAATGATATTCGTAATGTTGTCTTACTCGTGGTTGTTCCTCGAGCATACACCATTATATCTTTTGGGTCTGACTAATGCTAACACCTTGTTCACATGATTGTGGAGTTCCATTTATACGGAAACCTGGATGAATTGTTGTTGAGCCCATCGACAACATCTTGGTCTCCTCCATGATTTGGTTGAACATTACACCAATGTTGGAAACTTGTTTAAGCATTTTCTTCATGACCCGTTCGTGAAGCATATGTTTGGACGAAAGAAGTGAGTCCCTCTAATTCATGTGAACTTGATGCAAGTTGCCACCATGAATTTGAGAAGGCTTGTTCTACCTCCCTGGAATCATCCCAAGTCAGTCATGCACGTGCGAAGTATTCTATGGTCTGATAGACTGATCATCTTCATTCCATACGTATCCCTAGCACACCAAGCCACTGATTGATTTGTTCAAAAAGAAGGAGTTCCTTCATAAGAGCTAGTCATGACTTATGTTAGGACTTCGTTATCCTCGATGATGGTTCCCAATCTGAACTCGGTAGTGTTTTACTATAAGACTACTATGTGGTCATGCTTGTCTAGGACAGCATGTTCACATATGTTTAGCAGGACCAGCTCATGTTCTGGAGCTTGCTATCGTAGCTCATTTCCCGAGAATCTCGCAACGTCATCTCGTCGATTTGTGTTGCAAACTTTCACTTTTCTTTCTAGATTCGACGAGTCTGGATATCCTGACACCAACCAGATATGAATCTCAGGCAGATATGATGGTTGGAACGTGTCCCAAGAATTATAATATTGGTCTCTCGGTAACCCGGTAACATGGATGTCGTGGCCAACCCACCTAGCCGGAAGGTCTATTATTTTAATATCTTGGTTGAAGAAGTTGGTCACTGTCGGTGTCCAAACTGGCGGATCTCGGGTAGGGGGTCCCGAACTGTGCGTCTAAGCCGGATGGTAACAGGAGGCAAGGGACACGAAGTTTTACCCAGGTTCGGGCCCTTTTGATGGAGGTAAAACCCTACGTCCTGCTTGATTAATATTGATGATATGCGTAGTACAAGAGTAGATCTACCACGAGATCAGAGAGGCTGAACCCTAGAAGCTAGCATATGATATGATTGTTTATGTGTATGTTGTCCTACGGACTAAAACCCTCCGGTTTATATAGACATCGAATGGGTTAGGGTTACATAGAGTCGGTTACAATGGTAGGATATCTGAATATCCGTATTGCCAAGCTTGCCTTCCACGCTAAGGAAAGTCCCTTTCGGACACGGGACGAAGTCTTCAATCTTGTATCTTCATAGTCCAGGAGTCCGGCTGAAGGTATAGTTCGGCTATCCGAACACCCCCTAATCCAGGAATCCCTCAGTAGCCCCTGAACCAGGCTTCAATGACGACGAGTCCGGCGCGCAAATTGTCTTCGACATTGCAAGGCGGGTTCCTCCTCCAAGTACTTCATAGAAGATTTTGAACACAAAGATAGTGTCCGGCTCTGCAAAATAAGTTTCCACATATTGCCATAGAGAGAATAATATTTACACAAATCTAATCTACTGACGTATTCCGTAGTGTGACATCACACCACGGCCAAGCTTTTATTCGAACCGTTTTACTGTCCCATCTCAGCGTGTTATGTGAGGCGGCTTCCTTGGCACGTCTTGTTAAAGCAGAGATCGTGTCCCCTTATTCCGGGATTCTCCTCAATACGGGCATGGGTAACCCAACCGTGCCATCGATTACGGCGCTTGGGAGATAAGCGAGTTTTACCAGGCTGGTGGGGACACGTAGTTGCGTCCACCCATATAAGGGGATAAGGATCCACCTTTTTACCTATGCCTTCTTCCTCCTTTGCCTATCCATTCTTGCGCACTCAAGCTCCAGCGCCCAAGTCCACACTCCCCACCTCAACCTTCTCCAGCCATGTCCGGAGCGGGAGGCAAGTGGATGGTCTCCTCCGTCACGGAGGGACACATAAAAAAATTAAGGAAGTCCGGATACCTGTCTAATGACATTGCGCACCGGCTTCCCGAAGAGGGGCAGCTCATCCCCACCCCTAGGCCCCATGAGAGGGTGGTGTTCCTTCCCCATTTCCTCCGTGGACTGGGTTTCCCTCTCCATCCATTTGTCCGGGGGCTCATGTTCTACTACGGCCTGGATTTCCATGATCTGGCCCCGAATTTTGTCCTCAACATCTCGGCGTTTATCGTCGTGTGCGAGGCTTTCCTCTGCATCCGCCCCCATTTCGGCCTATGGCTCAAGACTTTCAACGTCAAGCCGAAGGTGGTGCGCGGCAACCAGGCGGTGTGCGGAGGAGCCATGGTGGGCAAGATGGCCAACGTCCTATTGCTCGAGGGCTCCTTTGTGGAGACCCTGAAGGGGTGGCAATCGGGGTGGTTTTACATCACCGAGCCGTGCGACCCTAAGTGGGTCGCAGCCCCCGAGTTCCGGTCCGGACCCCCAACGCGGCTCACGTCCTGGAAAGAGACGGGCCTGTCGTGAGGCAGCCAAAAGGAGGTGACCGGACTACAAACATGCATCCAATCCCTGGTGAACAAGCAGCTCAGGCTTGTCAACGTAGTCCAGGTTATGATCATCCGCTTGATCCTCCCGTGTCAACAACGGGCTTTCAACCTGTGGGAGTTTGATCCGGCGCGGCACCAAACTCTGAGCAGGCTCTTCGACACGACATACGAAGATGCCTGGAAGGTGCTTTTCAAAGGCGCCGAGGCTCCCGCATCTGCTACCGAGGATCGCGGATTCTGCGCGCAGCATCATGCTAGCGCGGTAAGCTTTTGGTAGTTTTTACAGGGCACTAGTTTTTCATAGTTTAACTCTGTGCGGGATCTAAGCTCCCTTACCTTTGACAGGATTGGCAGGCGAAGTCCAGACGGATCGACTGTCTGGCACCTTTGCCCGATGTCCCAGCCGATGCCCACTTGGCAAAGCTGCTGGTTCCGGCACCCTATGTGGTGCCGGAGAAGAAGGCCGCAAAAAAGGCCGCGGGGACTCGAAAGGGTGCCTAGCACCTGGAGGTGTCGGATTCACCATCCGGTGAATCCAAGACGCACTCCTCCCATGAAGATGAGGAGGAGGAAGAAGAGACCCCCCCTCCTGCGGGGGAAGGGAAGAAAAGGAAGGCCGCCCCAACTGGGGAGGCCGAAGGGTCCAAGAAGGGGAGAACCCATCCTCCGGACTACTTCACCAACGCCGACGACGGCGAAGAGGAGTGGCCGCCCAGGGCCAAGCCCCTGGCGAAATCGTAAGTATCCGGTTACCAGAGTAATGCATAGTATTTGTTTATTGTACAGCTTTCCCTTATGTCGAATGTGTTTATGCAGCCCCCCCAAAGACCGTCTCGACGCGTCGTCGAGCGGCTCACTGGACTCGTCGGAGGTGAACTCGCTTCCGACGGCTTCCTCCCCCCGCCTTACGGACGACACCGAAGTGTTGTCCCAACAAGTTCCAATCCGGGAGGAGGTGGTCCTGGAGGCGCCGCAAGGCGACCTCCCGGACTCCAGGAGTAAAGGGGACGGAACCCCCCAGGGCTCCAAGTCCGGCCCTAGGCCGGACATCGCTCCGGGACCTTCAAAGGTTCCAGAGTCCGGCGGGGGACCTTCTTCCAAGAGGAGCAAGCCCACCGTGCCGGCGACCTCCGTCCAACCGGAGGCGCCAGACAATATGTTGGAGGTGCTCCAAGGCGCCTCCATCGACGAGGGGCACCGCACTATCATGAGTGCGGTGATCCAGAAGGTTCAGTCCGCCAAGAGCGGACTGACTGAAGCTTGTACAAGCCTTTTAATAGGTTTTCAGGTAAGTAAAGAATGTGTAAATAACATTACCGCATAGACAGTAGCCCCTGATGCTCTGTTTGGCGTTCGGGAAGAAAAGCCGAATAGAGGATCAAATAAAATTCGCAAGAGTCTAACAAAAAGAAGTCAATATGCGTGTGCAGGCTTCCCTGCTGGCGTCCGCCGAACTGACTGCGGAAGTGGACGTGCTAAAGCAGGACCTCGAGCGGTCCGAGCAAGAGCTTGGACGTGCCAAGAAGCAGCTCGAGGACAGTGAAGGTAAGAAATACCTTGTACAAAATGTGTATAAAAAGGTGCAATTGCGAAAAATGACAGGAGTATCGTGGCTATTGTAGGGGCCACGTCTGAGGTGGCAACCCTGAAGCAAGCGCTGCTCGAGGCCGAGAAGAGGTCGGCCGTGGAGCGCACTGAGCGGGAAAAGTATGAGGCCGAGGTTGGCAAGGTGCGGCAAGAGCTCCAGGCTCTCATGGAAAAACATGAGAGTTTGGAGCGTGACTCAAGGACTCGAGCGTCCGAGCTCGCGGCGGCTACTGAAAGTGCCAAGTCTGCCAAGGCCGAATCCCAGAAGACCCTCGAAGAGTTGGATGAGGTGAAGAAGATAGCGGCGGGTAAGGCATTCTTTATGCAAAGTAAACACATAAGCTTGAGTTACTTGTTACTTACCCGAATCCAGAATTCTCCAGGCGCGTTCGTAGATCTTCCCCGGAGTATATCTGATGCTGCTGCATTCTATCGAGCCGAGGAGGTCAGCTCGACAGAGAAGGTGTTCTGGTCTCAATACGCTGAGCCGGACACCCCGTGCCCCTGAGCGACCAGTTGAAGCAACTGGTCGAGCTCCACAAGGCGGCCGAACAGGCCATGAAGGGCCTCATAGTTCGGCCGTGGCCTGGAGAGGCTCAGCCTGGGAGCTATTTCGGGCTGGTGTGGCGGCTGGTGGAGGCTTGTCCAAGGCTCAAAGTCATCAAGCGCTCCGTCTGCATTGAAGGTGCCCGTAGGGCCCTTACCCGTGCGAAGGTGCACTGGGGAAGCTGGATGCTGAGAAGCTTGTGAAGGACGGGCCACTGCCGGGGAAGGAGCATCGCAAGCCCAAAAATTATTATAAGGATGTTCTGAAGGGTTCCCGCCTTGTGGCAGATGAATGTTCTATGGATGTAATCTTTGAGTAAAACTCGCTCGTTTTGTCCTGTGCGCTGAAAACTTGTTCATATGCGCTTAAGAAATGCTGTTTAAATTTAAAATATTACCTTCTGTGTGGCTGTTTATCAATTGTGAGAGATGGTGAGTCATCGGCTTCTGCCCCTGTGCCGCTAGTGCTGGCGTTTTCGGGGATAAACCTGAGGGCTCTTTTTCCCATGTTTGGGTCCTTTGAGGGAGGCGCTCAGCCCAACGAACAAGGCAATCGGACTATAATGTGTGAACACTCTCACTTAGCCATAGAATTCTATAATTTTAAATTTCGGCGAAGCCCCTGGTATTCGGAAGACCGAGTTCGGGGCGCTATCCACGCCTTGGCCGGACAGAGCCGGCTCCTCGCCCTAAGCGGCATAAGTCTTTAAGGACTCGAAAAGACCTCTCGAACAGCGACCAGCTCTTGCCTCATCATGACGGTCAGTTTTAGCTTTCTCCACTGAGGTGCTCGACCTAGCTCAACCGGGGCACAATCGCAGTGGTTCTTCTAGTGCTACCTTAGCCGATATAGCGGAACGTAAGGCACCAAAACATAGGAGCCGGGCAAACCCTACTATTGACCCAAGACATGATTCGGAGCCGATGCATATAATGCAATAAGTTCGGGGTGCCGCACTTGTTAAAGTGTTCAGACTTCTCACACCGTGTTGAGGGGTACTGAAGCCCCTGGCGTATTTTGGCCGTACCAAAGTGTACGGGTGCAACATGTCGTTAAGGAACATATATAAATATAAAAAAAATAGCAATGCAAAAATAGAGAAAAGCTATGCATTGTTTATTAAAGAGGGCTGCGATCAAAGCAGAATGATACAATTAATGCGATAAGCAAAAGGTTGGACTATTTAACATGTCCGCTCCAGGGGCAAGCTGCGGAATAATATGCGAAACAGGTATACTGCTCGTGATAGAGACCACCTGGGAGTTCCATAATGCGGCGTGGCTTGTCTGCTTCCCTAGTTCCTGCATCGTTTGTGCGGCAATTGAACTGCTGAACAGGCCTTCCGAAGAGTGGAGTCCTGAAAGTAAGAGAAAATTAAAGAATCGGCAGCCCCTGGTGCGGTTTAAGCCGTGTTTCGGGCGTGCCGTGATGGTGCCCCTCCCCCTGTGCCCATGGTATCTCTAGAGCGTAGTTATGTACGCGAAGTACTGGCGTCACCTTTTTGCGAGGGTTGGGGTTGGGGCCGCATTGCTACGCCTGCTTGGATCGTGCCAGGCGGTCTTGTTGTTGGTTACTCCGGGCGCGCTTGACGGTGTTCGGTCGTTGACTGGCCGGACTGGAGAACTGCGTGGAGAGGCTGCTTTGTACTTCCGCTGCAAGGGCCGCCGTGTGCTCCTCCATTCAGAGGGAGCATTCGGTGTTTCCATTGACTGTAATTACTCCTCAAGGGCCTGGCATCTTGAGCTTAAGGTATGCGTAATGCGGTACCGCATTGAACTTGGCGAATGCGGTTCGCCCGAGCAGTGCGTGATAGCCACTGCGAAACGGGACTATGTCGAAGATTAACTCTTCGCTTCGGAAATTATCTAGAGATCCAAAGACCACTTCAAGTGTGACTAAGCCTGTACAGTTGGCCTCTACACCTGGTATTACGCCTTTAAAGGTCGTTTTGGTGGGCTTAATCCTCGAGGGATCGATGCCCATTTTTCGCACTGTATCCTGGTAAAGCAGGTTCAAGCTGCTGCCGCCGTCCATGAGGACTCTAGTGAGATGAAATCCGTCAATAATTGGGTCTAGAACCAATGCGGCAAATCCTCCATGACGGATGCTAGTGGGATGGTCTCTTCGATCAAAGGTGATCGGGCAGGAGGACCATGGGTTGAACTTTGGGGCGACTGGCTCTACCGCGTATACGTCCCTTAACGCGCGCTTCCGCTCCCTTTTGGGGACGTGGGTGGCGTATATCCTGTTCATCGTCCGCACTTGTGGGGGAACACCCTTCTGTCCATTGTTGTTTGGCCGCCGGGGCTCCTCGTCGTCATCGCTATGCAGCCCCTTGTCTTCATTGTCGGCGCTTCACTTGCCTACCTGCTTGAACACCCAACAATCCCTGTTGGTGTGATTGGCCGACTTTTCGGGGGTGCCATGTATTTGGCACAAGTGGTCGAGTATTCGGTCCAAGCTGGACGGGCCCCTAGGATTCCTTTTGAATTGTTTTTTCCGCTGACCGGCTTTAGAGCCTCTGAATCCGGCATTAACTACCGTATCCTCAACATTGTCGCCGTTAATGCGGCGCTTTTGCTTGTTGCGACGTGACCTGCCACTAATGTCCCTAGTGTCCGAACTACCAGGGTTCCTGGTTATATTGTTGCTACGAGCAAGCCAGCTGTCTTCTCCTGCACAAAAGCGGGTCATGAGTGTCGTGAGTGCTGCCATAGATTTCGGCTTTTCCTGTCCAAGGTGCCGGGCCAGCCACTCGTCACGGATATTGTGCTTGAAGGCTGCTAGGGCCTCAGTGTCCGGACAGTCGACTATTTGATTTTTCTTTGTTAGGAACCGTGTCCAGAATTGCCTGGCCCATTCATCTGGCTGCTGAATTACGTGACTTAGGTCATCGGCGTCTGGGGGTCGCACATAAGTGCCCTGGAAATTGTCGAGGAATGCGGCTTCCAGGTCCTCCCAACAACTGATTGATCCTGTTGGCAAGCTGTTGAGCCAATGCCGAGCTGGTCCTTTAAGCTTGGGTGGGAGTTATTTGATGGCGTGGAAATCATCGCCGCGGGCCATGTGGATATGAAGGAGATAATCCTCAATCCATACCGCAGGATCTGTTGTGCCATCATATGATTCGATGTTTACATGTTTGAAACCCTCGGGGATTTGATGATCCATTATTTCGTCTGTGAAGCAGAGTGGGTGTGCGGCGCCTCTGTACTGGGCTATATCATGACGTAGCTCCAGTGAGCCTTGTCTACTATGTTCGGCCCTGCCGAATTTGTGGTCGGCGTGACGGATGCCGTCTCGATCCATGTGGCACCCACGCGATCCATAGATCGATCCTGTTTGTCTAGCCTTGTCCTCCAACATATCTCGTAAGTCCGGTGCATATTCCCGTGCCTTGGTACGGGGTGCGGCTTGAGTGGAGGGCCGAGAGACCTCTCTATCGCGGCCACGAGGTGGCCGGTCGGACGCATCAAGTGCTTCCTCCTCTAATTGGGGTAGCAACCTGCGCTTTGGGTAGCTCTTGGAGGGGCGTTCGAGTTTATGCTCTTCGGCCGCAAGGACTTCGGTCCATCTGTCGACTAGCAAATCTTGATCAGCTCTAAGTTGTTGCTGTTTTTTCCTGAGGCTTCTTGCCGTGGCCACAAGCCTGCTTTGAAAACGCTTTTGCTCGACGGGATCCTCTAGCACGATGAATTCGTCGTCGTCAAGGCTTGCCTCGTCTTCGGAGGGAGGCATATAATTATCGTCCTCGACCTCTCTGTTTGCCGCTCTCTCATGAGGGCTGGTTTCTCCATCCTCCTATGCTAAATCTTGCTGGAGGGGATTTTCTTTGGCGCTTTCCGGAGTATTATTATCTCCCGTGCTGGAGTCGCCGTGTTTGTTTTGGTGGGATTTTGAGCGGCGCCGCTGACGCCGGCGCTTAGGCTGTTTCTTGGAGCGGTCATCCTCCGCTGTTCCATCGCCATCTCCCTCTTTTGGGGTGTCCACCATGTATATGTCATATGACGAGGTGGCTTTCCAGGGCCTAATAGGCGCTGGTTCTTCATCATCTCCTTCATCGGCGTCCATATCGCCGATGTCTTCGGAGTCGAAGTCGAGCATGTCGGTTTAGTCATCGACAGTGGCTACAAAGTGGGTGGTGGGTGGGCTCTGAATTTCTTCATCATCCGAATCCCAACCCTGCTGGCCGCGGTCCAGCCAGGGCTCTCCTGATAAAGAGAGAGACTTCGGTGACTTCAGAATATCGCCAAAAGGCGAGTGCTGAAAGATGTCTGCGGCAGTAAACTCCATGATCAGCACCCAATCGGATTCGATTGGCCGGGGCGCGGAGGGTTCGGAGTCCGGAAAGGAGTCCGGCTCCTTGGAGTCACGAGTCTCGCGGAGTGCGGGGCTGGTGTTCGGTTCAATCGCCGTTGGGATCGCAACCCCGAGGCGGCGTCCAACCGCCCATCCTCGGTCGGCGCAGTTGGCTCCGAATTAAGGATCGGAGCCGATGCGGGTGCGGCCCCCAGGGCACTGTTTGGCGGCAGAGCTAGATCATGCTCGTCGGGACAGTGCGGCGCGCTCGGCAGTCAGCCGTGTAGTTTAAACTTCCAAATCTGACCTGACGGCCAGGGGCGTAGCTTTTGATCTACTCCAGACGGCCAAGCGAATTGGCCCGCAGTGCGAAGCCGCCGAAGACGAAGATCTGTCCGGGGAGGAAGGTCTCACCCTGGACTGCATCGTTATCGATGATCATAGGAGCCATCGAGCCTGACGGCGACGACATAGAGGAACTCTCAATGAAAGCACCAATATCGGTGTCAAAACCGGCGGATCTCGGGTAGGGGGTCCCGAACTGTGCGTCTAGGCCGGATGGTAACATGAGGCAAGGGATACGAAGTTTTACCTAGGTTCGGGCCCTCTCGATGGAGGTAAAACCCTACGTCCTGCTTGATTAATATTGATGATATGGGTTGTACAAGAGTAGATCTACCACAAGATCAGAGAGGCTAAACCCTAGAAGCTAGCCTATGGTATGATTGTTGATGTGTATGTTGTCCTACGGACTAAAACCCTCCAGTTTATATAGACATCGGATAGGGTTAGGGTTACATAGAGTCGGTTACAATGGTAGGAGATCTGAATATCCGTATCGCCAAGCTTGCCTTCCACGCCAAGGAAAGTCCCTTCCGGACACGGGACGAAGTCTTCAATATTGTATCTTCATAGTCCAGGAGTCCGGCTAAAGGTATAGTTCGGCTATCCAAACACCCCCTAATCCAGGACTCCCTCAGTCACCTCCCCATAAGGATCTCGCAGGATCTGCCTCCGTAGTTATTCCTTATCGATTCTTAAGCTTCCGAAGTCCAACCTTTTAATTGATGTTCTAGTTATCAAACCATATGTACAAATGGGTTGCGCTAGCACATCAAGGAGAACATTAGAAGCGGGGTGCTAAATGTCTCTCGGTCGATCATCCAGATTTCATTCCCTTGGCCTCGCTAAGGTGAAATCTGAGAAAGGGGCATCTTTCTATGCATCTGCATTGTCCATCACTATTTGTCAAGGTAGTAAGATGTGTTGCCAGGATCCTCGACACGGATGTTGGTAGAACCTTGATGAATATGGAAATGCTCAAGTTCCTGAGAGCACACGCAAGCAAAATCATCCCTTGCGTTGTCTTCAACAAGGTAGTCCACATCATCCATCCTAGTCTGAGTATGCCATTTCTTCGAGCTATTTCAAACGATCAGTTGTAAATTGCCTTAAGCTGGAATGAAGAGTTTCAATGATCTATGGATCAAAAGTAATTATTTTTGCCACTTAAGGGAATATCTCTGCGAGTCACCTTCTTAAAGGTGTCTCGTTGTGGTATCATGGCAACCCAACTCCTTGCTACGTTGACACCGTTCACCACCCTCCCAGGTGTGGGAATTCCGCTACTTATTTAAACCTTGTCATATGCTCATTTCCATCATTATTAATGTGTGTATCATGTCTCATCTCGACAGATGTTGCTATGTCTCGTTTTGAGAGTTGATCGTCGGTTGCTCGATTTTCGAGAAGATCGATTCTTCGAGGGTTTCTTTTCTTTCCGTTATCGTGTTGGATGGAGTTCTCAGAGCAAGACATCGAGACAAAGATGGTGATCATGTCAACGTTCCTTTGAAGTGCAACCTGGATCGTGAAGACCGTGTTAGCTTGTGCTCCCTCTGTCTTCTTACCTCACGTCTGGAATCTCGGGACGAGATTCTTTTTTAGTGGGGGTAAGTTGTCACAGCCCTAGCCTTGGTTGCAGATAGTTGCATCAGTGAGCATCATGCATCCTGTTATTTTCAAGAAACTTGAAATGAGGAAATTGAAAGCCTCAGAAATCATTTTAAATGAAGGGCAAGCACCCTTTAAATAGAATTCCGTGAATCCAAAATGCCCTAAAAATAGTTTTATGAATTTTGGCAAGAGTTATATATCAAACCAAAATTCTGGAACATTTTTAAGGAATTATTTGATCTCTGAATTTAAATCAATAATCTATTTGAATTTGGTGATATATTGATAAAATAAAATGAATATATTTTGAAATGCTTTGAAATGTTTTATGTACTTTTGGAATAGTCCAGAGAGGTAACATAAAATATCTCAGAGTGTTTTGGCACTGTTTTGAATTCATTTTGAATTAGTGGCAAAATGTATAAATAAAAACAAAACAAAACAGAGATAAATTAGAAAAGGTAATAGAAATAAAAAAAGAAACCTTACCGTGCAGCCCACCACTGTATTGGCCTACTGGCCAAAGCTAGCCCGGCCCACCAGGGGCAGCACCGTCTTCTTCCTCCTGCCAGGAGGAGAAGCAGCTGCGTGCCAGATGCGCAGGCGAGCCGCACTGGCTCCACCCTGCCTGCGTGCCCCCCCAACTGCCTGGTCGCCGCCATGCACCCCCCGACCCCCTCGTCCTCTCCCTGGACCTTTTTTCCCTCCTCTGGCTCCCTCTCCCTCTCTTCCCGAGCGCACCACAGGGTTCACCGTGCTCTACCACGGCCACCGGCCACCCCACGCCTCGCCGATGCGCCAAGAAGCCCCGCCTCGTTCCCCTCTTCCTCCTCCCCAAGGCGGAAGGCGCCGGAAGCCCTATGATGCCGCCAACGTCATCTTCTTCCTCGCCGGTCGCCGGAGATCCTCCTTGCCGCCCCAACTGCTCTGGACTGTCTCCGAGCTTGCTGACCTCCCCGTCCGACTCGCCGTGAGCCTCGGACCCTGCCCATCCCTCTCTTCTTCCCCGCAGGCCTCCGTAGCCACCGGACCGCCTACGCCCGAACCCGCCGCCGCCTGCGCTCACCGCCGATGCGACTCCGGCGACCAAATGGTCCGCCCGATGCGTCCAACCCACTCACCGCATCGTGTAGATCACGTAGGAGTTGGCCCCGTTCTTCCAGAGCCACCGCAACGACGATTTCGGCCTCGCCCGAACTCCGGCAGCCGCAAGGCTCATCGCCGGCGTCGATTCCGGCTATCCCAGGCCCGACAACCACCACCACTCGACACACCGTCGCGCCATCTTTCCACAGAGCCCAGCCAAGCTTCGAACGAAGCACCACAGCTCGACTCCGAGCACCTCCGCCGCGCCTGGCCATCGCCGACGGCCTAACTCCGACGAAGCCGACGTGGCGATGTCATTAGCCTCTAATGACGCCTTAACTAACACCCTAGTGCCACTGCCCTGTGGGCCCCGGCGCCAAAATTAATTTGTTTAATTTCTGTTTAGATTAGTGCTAATCTTGCGGACCCCACGTGTCAGCTTAGACTTTGGTCAAGTCAACGTTGACTGACCCCACACGCTAGTGACTCATGCCAGCATTGTGTCACTGACCAGTGGACCCCACTGGTCAGGTTTGACCTAGACCGCTGCTGTTGACTTGCTGACATAGGCATGACGCAGTGCTGATGCAATAAGTCATTTCTAGATTAAAAATAATTCAGAAAATTCCAGAAAATTGCCTAAACTTCTAAAAATCATAGAAATTCAACCGTAACTCCAAATGAAATAAATTATGTATGAAAAATTATCAGAAAAATTCAAGGAATCCATTTGTACCATTTTCATGCATGTTTGAACAATGTTTGTCCTCTGTTTTGGACAAAACAAATAAAGGGCATTTAAATAATCATATATGGAGTTGGAATTTGAATCTTGTATTCAAACCAACTTCATTTAAATCATAACTAGATGCATTAGCTCAAATCACAGCATATTGCCATGTCATGGTCATGCATCATATTGTCGCTATGCATTCATTGTGTTCTTTTCTTTTGCCGGTGTTTGTCCCCCTTCAGTAGACAATGTTCCGACGATGTGATCGATGACACCCATGAAGAACTATACTATCTTCAAAAGTGCCAGGCAAGCAAACCCCCCTTGCTCATTCCGATACAATCCCACTCTCCCGCTCCTGCTCTCTTTTACTGCATTAGGACAACAACGGTTCATCTTTTACTTGCTGCGGTAGTTGAACCCCTTATCCTCTGCATGACCTGTCATTGCCACAGTAAATAGATGAAACCCACTAGCATGAGTAGGAGTTGTTTGAGCCCTGATGTGCCTACTCATTCATGCTTGTTTGTCATGCCTGCTATTGCATAGAGTCATGTCAGGTCTGGTTCATCGGGGATGAATCGGAGGTGTGTAAACATGTCCTACGGTGTGTGAGCTAAATGTGTGAACACGATTTGGTAAAGGTAGCGGTGAGAGTCCATGTAGGAGTACATGGTGGGTTGTCTCACTGAAACCGTCCTCAGGAACTGAGTTCTGTGTTTGTGATCCATGAAACAGCTACTACCACACATTGGGCCCTGAAATATGACCCTGCTCGACTTATTGACCCCTCTCGTCCTCTGTCTAGGAGTTGCAACTAGTTTTTGATGTTTGTAGGTTATGTGTTGGCGGCCGTGCGTAGCGCTGACCCTAGGGGTGGGCTATGATGCAGTAGATACACTGTGGTCGGGTATGCCGAGCGCCCGTTTGTCGTCTCGGGACCCTGTACACATCGTTTGGGGCCGTTGAGGACACCCCGGCCGGATTTCCTTGCGGATGGAACCCGAATAGGCGATAAACCTGGACTAGAGACTTGTGTGGTTAGTCAGGTCGTGGTCTACACCCACGTCGGCTTTCGCTTGAAGTCTGCCGAGCACATGTCGTGTGCAGACGCTAAGAGGTGGAAACATGTGTGACGAAGTACACCCCTGCAGGGTTATAAACGATCTACTCGAATAGCCATGTCCGCGGTAAAGGACTTCTGGGTTTCCTATAATAGTTCATAGACAAGTGAAAGTGGATACTCTAAAACTCGCAAGATAAGTGTGAGTGCTATGGATGGCCTTCTCGTAGGGAGACGGGAGCGGATCCATAGTGGTGTATTGGATGGTGAATATGTGGACTCGTGTGCGCCAACTCAAAAGAGTTGCTTGTAGTCGTGGTTCAGGATAGCCACCGAGTCAAAGCTAGCTTGCTGCAGTTAAACTCCACCATACCTTCGTTGATAATGATGCATATGTAGTTAGATCTGATGTAAGTCTTGCCGGGTACATTTGTACTCACGTTTGCTTAATTTATGTTTTGCAGAGAGACGTCAGTATCACTAGTAGTTCCGCTTGGACTTCGACGTTTAGCTTGTTACCTCAGCTACGATCTTGTACCCTTGGGAGGGTCTTGTAAATAGTCAGGCTTCTTAGTATTTTTCGTTTGTAGATGTCTGTACTCAGACATGTTAAGCTTCCGCATGTGTTTGACTTGTATGCTCTGAATGTTGGGTCATGTGACCCATGTTTGTAATATCTCGCTCCTCGGAGCCTAATGAATAAATACTTTGGGTCATAGAGTTACGTTGTGATGCCATGTTGTGTTTGCACATATCGAGCATATTGTGTGTATGATTGAAATGCTTGGTATGTGTGGGATCCGACAACCTAGTGGTTTATCCTTGGTAGCCTCTCTTATGGGGAAATGTAGTCTTGTGCTTCCATGAGCCATAGTAGTCCGCTACAGCCCGGTTCACCGGAGTCCTGCTAGCCCAGCACTACTGCTCCAGAACACTTGACTGGACGGCATGTGATTCACTTCGTTCCCGTGTCTGTCCCTTCGGGGAAATGTCACGCGGTGACATCCGGAGTCCTGTTAGCCCAGTGCAACAGCCCGGATTCGCACGCTGCTGACCGACATGCTCGATGTTGATTCATGTATGCCTGTTCCCGTAAGTTAGTGCCATTTTGGGTTCACAACTAGTCATGTCAGCCCGGGTTCTCTGTCATATGGATGCTAGCGACACTATCATATACGTAAGCCAAAAGGCGCAAACGGTCCCGGGCCATGGTAAGGCGACACCCATGGAAATACCGCGCGTGAGGCCGCAAAGTGATATGAGGTGTTACAGGCTAGATCGATGTGACTTAGAATCAGGGTCCTGACATGTATGTCTTGCTGTGCGTATCTGTGGTGGCAATGGGATATCACGTGATTCACTTGATGCATGTTTTGGTGATCAACTTGCGGCTTCTGCCCATGAACCTATGCATAGGGGTTGGCACACGTTTTCGTTGTGATTCTCCGGTAGGAACTTTGGGGAACTCTTTGAAGTACTTTGTGTTGGTTTGAATAGATGAATCTGAGATTGTGTGATGCATATCGTATAATCATACCCACGGATACTTGAGGTGACATTGGAGTATCTAGGTGACATTAGGGTTTTGGTTGATTTGTGTTTTAAGGTGTTATTCTAGTATGAACTCTAGGGCTGTTTGTGACACCTATAGGAATAGCCCGACGGATTGATTGGAAAGAATTAGTTTGAGGTGGTTTCGTATCCTACGATAATCTCTTTGTTTGTTCTCCGCTATTAGTGACTTTGGAGTGACTCTTTGTTGCATGTTGAGGGATAGTTACCAATACAAAAAAATACACTTCCGTGATGATATGTGTTTGTCACAGTAGGTCACGTTTTTTGTCATGCATGTACATCCATGACAAATTTATGACAGAATCAAGATAGTCATACATGTGCTGTCGTAGAAGTGTTCCATGACATTACCAAAATTATCATCACGGAAGTGTCCACTTCCATGACGATAAATCGCGTGTCACAGAAGTGCTTTCGTCAAGGGTGACCGACACGTGGCATCCACCGTAACGGAACACCGTTAAGCTATCGGGCCGGGTTTTGGATCCGATAACCCGTTAACAGCCCCGACCAATGGGAAATTTCCACGTGTAAAATTCTTATTGGCCGGACGAAACACGTGTCAGCTCGTCAGTGGGTCAGATAGGCGCGTATGATACGTCGACACGTGGCACGGCCCAACAGAGGCCCATTCCTATGAAAAGGCCGGCCCATTTGACTTGGTCAAAAGGTGGCGGGCCGGCCCATGTAAAGCCTGTTAACGGCCTGTTCGCATATAGCCCATTTACAGCCCGCTAACCCATGGCCCATTACGCCCTATCCGAATTAGGCCCAGTAGCGTCATCTGGGCCACCCAATATGATTCTAGCCCGTTTTCACTTCTGGCCCATGTATGGCCCATGACGTCTTTTGGCCCATATGAGGCCCTATGTAACTCTTGGCCTACTAACGGCCCGTGGTGAAACTGGCCCGTAATGAACAGTGTATCACTTTACACCCATTAACGGCCCGTGGTAAAACTGGCCCGTAATGAACAGTGTATCACTTTATACCCATTAATGGCCCGTTATTCCGTTGGGCCGTTTCCAGCCCATGTTATCTTTCGGCCTTTTCAGAGCCCATTTATTCTTGGGCTCATTTCTAGCATTCGTTTACTTACGGCCCGTTACTGTCATTTTCTGCTTGTGGGCCAAATTCAGCCCGTGGTTACAGTCGGCCCGTTTGTGGTCCGTTAATACGTTGGGCCGTTTTCATAGCGTCATCAAATACGGCCTATTAACGATGTGTGACGCCCGGATAATCAAGCAACAGTAAACCTATGCTAATGGTGCCACGTCACCTCAGTTACTGTTGATAAACTCGAGCTAGTTCAAAAAATGATTCAAATTAAAATTTAAAATATAGGCAAACAGCAAAATTTTCAAATATAAAAACTAAAATGTTCGGGTTGTGTCAAATAAATCATAAGTAATTATGATGGAGAAACCAAACTTTGATAAAATGTTTTAAGGCTCTAAAACAATTAAAATAATAGTGAAAACAATTAAACAAATGCCTATTGAATTTATAAAATGCTAAAATGATTTTATTATGGGTTAAGAATTAATCTCACAGTAGTTTGTTGATAAATACAAATTTAGGCACTAGTGGTAATTATTATAAAACTAAAAATAAAAGAAACTACAAATAGAAAAGGAAAATAAATAAAAGAAAAGAATAAAGCAAGTGAACAAATCAAAAGAAAGGAACCCCCCCTCCCGCTGCACATGGGCATCGGCCCATCCCACCCGGCCAACCCAGCTCCCCTTGGCCCAACCGGCCTCCCTTATCCCCACACCCCAGGAAACCCTAACCTCCCAGTCACCCCACTCCCCCCCACTCCCCCCTCGCTCGTCCCACTCCCACCCGATCTGGATCGGGGATCCAGCCTGATGACC
>NC_057806.1:214507270-214535649 GCF_018294505.1 Triticum aestivum
GCCCTACACCGCCCGAAGGTCGCGCCCGACCTTGACGCAGGCGCCTATCCCTAGCGCCGTCACCTCACTGCTGCCGCCCCGAAGCTGCCGCGCCATCGCCGGACCTCGTCGCCGCGTCCCCGTCCTCCTCCCCGTCGGACTACACCCGCCTCCCCGATGCCGCGACGATACCTCGTTCCCATCCTCCTCCACAACTGTCGCCCCCGAGCCTCCCGCCCTGCTTCTCTGCAACGCCGGTGAGGCCACCTCTGGCCTCCACTCCCTTCTCCCTTCCCCGCGCCACCCGCTCCGGTCACCGCTTCCCTGCCACTGGCCTCGCCTCTAGCGCCTCGCGCTCGCCGGCGCCCTCCCCGGACGCACCAGGGCTTTGCCCTCCTCCCGCCCGCCTCGCACCCCCCGAGCCCCGCTGCAGCTCCGCCTGCACCTGCTGCCTAGCCCGCTCCGCCCCTGCATCCCTCGCCTCGCCGTGCGCCTCACCGCCGCCGCTGGCGCCCATGACCATGGCACGGCACCGTCCCGCTCCACCACACAGCAGCAGCTGCGGCACCTCCTCCGCCGCCCACCCACTGCTCTGCGCCACCCCTGGCCACGCCCCCCTTCGGCCCCAATCCGCACCTCGCCGGTGCCCCGCCGTGCCCCGACGGCCTCCCCCGTGCTCGGGCAGGCTTGCCCATGGACGACGCCCGCACACCCCCTCTGCGTCCATAACTGCACTGCTGGCGGCCCGCACGCCCGCAATGGCCCTAGGCCACTGACCGAATGGGCCCAGCCCCAAAACGAAAATAAAAAAGGATTTAAAAGGATTAATTAATTAACTTAATTAACCGGTGTTAGATAATCTAATTAGCTAACTAATCTAAATAATCTGTTAGTTAGTTAATCAGCCTATGACATGCGGACCGCACACGTTGGTTTGACTAAGTCAACTGACCTGTTGATTGCCGACATCATGCTAACGTCATGATGACGTCAGCAAACACTATTCTGGATAATGTTGATTTAATTAAATAAATAAATCCTAAAAATGATTTAAATCTTTTAAAATTAATATAAAATAAATCGTAGCTCGGATGAAAAAACTTTGGACATGAAAGTTGCTCAGAATGACGAGACGAATCCGGATATGCAGCCCATTCGTCCGCCACGCATCCCTAGCATAGCAAACACGCAACTTCCCCACTCCAGTTCATATGTCCGAAAACACGAAACACCGGGAATACTTTCCCGTATGTTTTCCCCTTCACCGGTACCACCTCGTACCGCGTTAGGGCACCCCTAGCACCGATACTTGTCATGTCATGCATCGCTATGCATCTGTTTGCTTAATATTTATTGTTTCTTCTCCCTCTTCTCTCGCTAGACACCGAGGCCGACGCCGCTGCTACCCAGTACGACTACGGTGTTAACGACCCCTTTCTCTTGCCAGAGCAACCAGGCAAGCCCCCCCCCCTTGATCACCAGATATCGCCTACTTTTCTCTATACTGCTTGCATTAGAGTAGTGTAGCATGTTACTAGTTTCCGTTAATCCTATCCTGATGCATAGCATGTCCTTGCTACTACTGTTGTTACCTTTACCTGCAATCCTAATGCTTAGTATAAGATGCCAGTTTATCATCAGTGGCCCTACCTACTTGTCCGTCTTCCATGCTATACTATCGGGCTGTGATCACTCGGGAGGTGATCATAGGTATATACTATATACTTTATACATGATACATGTGGTGACTAAAGTCGGGTCGGCTCGTGGAGCACCCGCGAGTGATTCACGGATTGGGGGCTGAAAGTACCTTTGTCCCAACGGCCCTCTGTGTGGATCTTTGTGGTGAAGCGACAGGGCAGGTTGAGACCACCTAGGAGAGAGGTGGGCCTGGTCCTGGTCGGCGTTCGCGGTAATTTCAACATAACACGTTTAACGAGATCTTGGTATTTGATTTGAGTCTGGCCACTGGCCTATACGCACTAACCATCTACGCGGGGACAGTTATGGGCACTCGACGTCGTGGTATCAGCCGAAGCCTTCGTGACGTCAGCGACTGAGCGGCGCGTGCCGGGTTGGACCGCGTAACGCAACTTCCTTTGTAATGGAGGTTGCTAGGTCTGCTCTCCGGCCGCCCTCGCAACGTGCAGGTGTGCAATGGGCGATGGGCCCAGACCCCTGTGCCATAGGATTTAGACCGGCATGCTGACCTCTCTGTTGTGCCTAGGTAGGGCTATGATGTGTTGATCTTCCGAGGCCGGGCATGACCCAGGAAAGTGTGTCCAGCCAAATGGGATCGAGCGTGTTGGGTTATGTGGTGCAACCCTGCAGGGAAGTTAATCTATTCGAATAGTCGTGGTCTTCGGTAATAGGACGACTTGGAGTTGTACCTTGACCTTATGACAACTAGAACCGGATACTTAATAAAACACACCCTTCCAAGTGCTAGATAAAATCGGTGATCGCTTTCTCACAGGGCGACGAGGAGAGGATCATCGGGTAGGATTATGCTATAATGATGCTACTTGGTGAACTTACCATCCACTCTGTCCTACATGCTGCAAGATGGAGGTGGCCAGAAGCGTAGTCTTCGACAAGACTAGTTATCCCCCTCTTATTCCGGCATTCTGCAGTTCAGTCCACATATGATACCCCTTTTCCATTTGATACCAATGCATACACCTGTAGTGTAGCTCCTTGCTTGCGAGTACTTTGGATGAGTACTCACGGTTGCCTTGTTCCCCCTTTTTCCCCTTCCTATACCCGATTGTTGTGACCAGACGATGGAGTCCAGGAGCCAGACGCCACCGTTGACGACGACTACTACTACTCTGGAGGTGCCTACTACTACGTGCAGGCCGCTGACGACGACCAGGAGTAGTTTAGGAGGATCCCAGGAAGGAGGCATGCGCCTATTTCGATCTGTATCCCAGTTTGTGCTAGCCTTCTTAAGGCAAACTTGTTTAACTTATGTCTATACTCAGATATTGTTGCTTCCGCTGACTCATCTATGATCGAGTTCTTGTATTCGAGCCCTCGAGGCCCCTGGCTTGTAATATGATGCTTGTATGACTTATTTTATTTGTAGAGTTGTGTTGTGATATCTTCCCGTGAGTCCCTGATCTTGATCGTACACATTTGCGTGTATGATTAGTGTACGATTGAATCGGGGGCGTCACACGATGGCCCGTTATGGTCGGCCCTTGAACGGACGATTCCAACTCTAGCCCGTTTACTGCCATAATGCGGCCTGTTATTGGCCCATGTTTGGCCATCGATCATACTGCCCGTATAAGGCCCATTGATGATACGGCCCATAGAAGGCCCATTGTTTCTACGGCCCGTAGAAGGCCCATTGTTTCTATGGCCCGTAGAAGGCCCACTGTTTCTACGGCCCATAGGAGGCCCAGTGTCACTACAGTAAATATTAGCCCATGGTTATTGTGGCCTAGTATTAAAAAATAGGTTATTGCAGCCACTAGCAAACCGCGGAAAAAGAACTGCAATGACTAGAAGCAAACAAATAAACAAGACAACAAGGAAATAAATAAGCAAGCAACTTACGCTAGGCTATCACGACTATCACACATATTATATCCACTCGGCATCAAAGTTTGCCACTAGTGCAAATAAACGCGCCGACAAATGAATATATGAAACTGAGAGCACTTCAGAAGGTAGTAGGCCTGGCCAGGTCGCCCCCCCCCCCCAAACAGCTGAAGAAGTTGAGTAGACCTCAGTTTTGTCAACGATAGATGCATCAGCAATAGATTTAAGGCATGATGGTGCGCACGGCAGTCCTTTGACATCTTCATTGCATCTTTGACTTCAAGTCGGAGCTGAGCTGAAGCAAGCCTTTCCGCTTTAAGTTGAGACTGAATAAGTCGAACTTATTGAGGCAGGGACTGCACAGAGGTTGTCTCAGACCTGCTGGTGAGTAGCTTCAACTCACTGTCTTCATCAAGACAGGACCTTGGGGTCATCTCGCTGTCCTCAAGATGGTTTGGCTCACTATCTTCCCTAAAGTTCTGCTTGGCGTAAGAGATACGAGTCTGAAAGATAAACAAGGAGACACACAACAGGTTTCACAATTATATAAGCAAGTAAATGGATCTATTCTGCATAAGGAACATGTTTTTACAACAACAATTTGAAACTGGTAGTTGTTGCAAACATCCAATCAGATGTAAACAGCAAAGCAAACAACAGTGGAGGAAATGATGCCTATCCAAATCTATACTAGAACAATGTTTGAAGGCTTGAGAAGGATGAACTTACATTACATGTTAACGCGGGTTGGACAAAGCCCTTCTCCATGTTGATGGAAGGATAATTCAATAAATTCCCCAAATAAAATTCTTTATAAGCGTTGCCATTATTCTACATTTTGCAAAGAGTAAATATAGATCAAATAATATTGGAAGAAACAGAGGATAATGAAGCTCAGGTGCAGACTGATGATACATAATCAAATAGCAATTAATTAAGTACAGTGTTACAAGGCAAAAGGGAGAGAGGCACTGACAAGAGCAATGCAGAGCCCATTACTGTTTTGAGATCGTATGATCCTTTGAGCAAGGAGATTCATATGAAATTAGTTTTCATACAAGAGAGAAGGTAAGGCACAAGCAGAAATTTAGGAGTTCAAATTTTGAATTGATATCATAGACAGTACCTGACGCTGGGCTCCCAGCAGTTCTAATAGGGGTTTGGCCACTAGAGTAGGGGTAAAGTGTGGTACAGTTGGGCCTGTGTTTTATGTGGCGGATGATCTATCTGATTTAATAGGTATCACTACCTTTTCCAAATACCTAGTTTGTACTCCTTGACAACCTGCACTCACCCTCTTCCTTTTGGACACCTATTACGAAAGAACAACATTTGACTAGAAAAACATAGTGTGATGACACATGGAATAGGTACAGAAAATGGATAGGTATGGCATATACTCATATATGATGCTTAAACTAAGAAGATGGTGTAACAAAGTAGAAGTAATGCAAGAGGTCAGAAGCAAAATATGTGCGACCAATACAACTTTGCAAAGTTAGAGCAAGCACCTTGATGGGTGAATAAGATAGGCCATCCTCCACCATGCCAAGTTTGTTAGGCAGTGGATCATTCCGCAATATTCCTCTCGTGCGCCCATTCTCATATTCATTTTGATAATGTTCAATATCTGACATGCATGAAAACATAAAAACAAGTGAGATTTTGTATGTGATGCAGAAGTGATTCTAATCCAATACCACCTCCCTGTAAACCCCTTTGTGCTATCTCTGCAATTCTTTTAAAAGATGCCATGCATGCTGTAATTTGTTGTGTGCATTAATATAATGTGGCCTACTACTCAAAATATGAGAGCTCCAGAAGTGATGACACTTCGCAGATGATAGCTTCAACATATAGTAAAGAAGAACAAGTCGACCTGACCTGACAGATTCAAAATATACTAAGGGAGAACAACTCCACCTGACCAGTCGACAGCAAGAGAAGAGTATCATCTTAAAGAAGAGTAGAAGAACAAGCAGACTGAAGATATTACAAGTCTTTTAATACAATGTCGGTTGGCCACCCATGATGAACTAGAGCGAACAGAGAAATACTATTCTTTCCGGTCTCTCCATATGTGGCTCGCATGCATTTCAAAACTAAAGTAGGAACATTTAGATAACCAATTAAACATCTCTCAGTTTTACTAATATCAGCAATAATATTAGATATGAATTTGTACAACTAAGCTTGTTTAGCTCGATGGGTGGAGCAGTGCTATTACGACACGAACCACGTAGGCTGATTGTGGTGATCATAAAATGGGGAAAACATAAGCATGATGAGTACAGTGTTGACCGTGGCAGTGGGATTGCAGATCTGAAGCTGCAAACCGCGCAAAGGGTAGTTAGCAACCGATGTTTGCTTTGAAATAACAACTAAGATTTGGTATGGACAAGAAAGTACGGTCAACAAGTGACAAAGAAATGCAATTATGTTGTCTCTCTATATGTCGCGACATGCATTTGGAAACTCAAGTGGGACCTTTAGCTAACGAATTAAATGTGTCGGTTAACTAATATCAGTATCATATCACAATCATATTTGAACAACTAAGCTTTCGAATTCTGAGTATTGTGTTGTTTAGCTTGAAGAGTGGAGTAATGCTAGTACGACAGAAAGCACCTATGCAGATCATAGTAGAGTAGATAAAAGGGGAAAACCCTAAGCATCAACAGAAAAATCAAGAAAGTGGAACTAGCTGGACCAGTGGGTGGCGCACATGCTTTTCGAAACGAATATAGGAACATTAGGTGACCAATTAAAAGTTCTCTGTTTTAGTGATATGAGCATCATATCAGATTCGTATTTCAACACATAAGCTTTGGATTGAGGTCTTGAGGAGCAGTGCTAGCACGACACGAAGCACCTACGATGATGGTAGTGAATATAAAGGGGGGGGGAACCATAAGCTTTATGAGTATAGTGCCCGTGCCATGGCGGATCTGAAGGTGCAAACCGGACAAAGCTACTTCGCAACCAATGTTTGCTTTCAACTAGCCACTACGATTTGGTACGGACAAGAAAAGTACAGTAAACAAATTACAATCTAATTTCTGGGTGAGATAAATAACTTAAGCACATATGGAAGAGTACCACCTCTCTTGCGACGCCGTGTAGGCCTATGCTGATACGTTGAGGGTGCTGCTGGTGCGATGGCTGTTGGTGGCGGGGAAGAAGAATTTAGACGGCAGACGGCCGGGTCGGGGGATATATCCTGTTGTCGTGGACGAGGCGGTCGTAGGAGCGGCAATGGCAAGGTGGACGACGGCGTCGATGAAGAGAGAGGAGGCGACGGAGGAGGCTGGCCACAGTGCGGAGGTTGTCGTGCCGCCGACGGTGTATGAATGGGGAAATGGAGGGGAGGGGGGATCTCAAACTTTTGGACGCACTTCTCTGAAATGGGGGAAAGTTACGAACTTATCCCCCGTTTAAAATTTCGGACATCGCGTCTATTGGGGATAGGACGGTAATCTCGCATCTCCCAAATATTTGCCGGTAACTATTTCGGGCGAGGAGAGGGTTTTTTGCCGCCCACGGTTAGCGCCCACGGTGTATGAACGGGGCTGACATGTAGGGCGGTTGTGTCATGTCTGATGGAAGTTACACATCTGCCCCTATTTAAAATATTAGCCTACATCGATTTTGGGCGAGGAGAGGGTGTTTTGCCGCCCACAGTTAGCGCCCACGGTGTATGAATGGGGCTGACAGGTAGGGTGGTTGTGTCACGTCTGATGGAAGTTACACATCTGCCCCTATTTAAAATATAAGACTACATCGATTTTGGACGAGGACAGTTTGTTTTGCCGCCCACCATGTATGAATGGGGAATTGGAGGAATAGACACATGTCTTTCGGATGAGCTTGAATCAAATGTGTTTTGCCGCCCATGTTTGGCGCCCACCGTTTCTGAATGGGCTCAGAGGCCGTCGTGTCATGTCTGATTGAAGTTACTAGTCTACCCATATCGACATCAGTGTAAAGCCTGTCGATAAGGATGTCAAGTGTCAGGGGTAGACAGTAATTTCCATCTCGCAAACACTTGCTTCGAGCAGCCCACAAATTATAGTGGGTGTTTAGGCGCTTCGTTCAAAACTTGGGAGAATTAGCATTCGCGTTTGCCCTGGGACCTGGCAAACTAAATTCAAATCCAATTTGTATTCGATTACGAATATCCATAGATAATTATACGTTTTATTATTTATTTCTTCAAAACCACAACAAAGATTTATTCCACCTTTATATATGATTATGATTTAGAAATGTCGTGATCTTCGAATTCAGTAGGTTGGATACACTCTGAGTCAAACAGTTATTTCATCCAATACAATATGCTCACATGACAAACAGTTCACCTTATGTCAATCATACATGTTCTGAGGATTACATCGCGTAAAAAATTCAGATCATTACAACACATGGACAACATAAGGGGTCTTGCAACATAATCCATTCAGAGACATGACACAACATGCAAGTATAATAATCTAATGAGAATTTCAACTGGTATCTAAAGAAGAACCGGGATTATCTTGGGCTTCAGATAGCAGAAACAGCAGGACCTCCTCCGTCTTCAAATGCAACATTCTTACTTCCTCCAATTCTTGGGTTGCTTGCATAATGTGTGCCGCTAATTCCATAATTTCCAGCCTCAAGATAAATATTACCTCATTCATGGCAGCCACACCATCTCTTTCTGCCTCTAGTAGAGCCTCAAGCACTATAATATCTGTGCTCAGACTGCTCTCCGGCGGTGTTGCCTCTAAACTGCTACCATCTGGTAACATGGATGGCGCACTGCTTCCACAAATAGATTCTGGGGTTGTACATTGTGTCCTAGTGTGAACGGCATCCTGAAAGGTTTCCGGTGGACATCAGTAAGAGATAGTTATCGTATGATCCAGGCAGTAAGCTTACATGGTAAACGACGGACGAATTATTGCCGAGCATGGCAAACTATATTTAAATGGTTCGAAGCAGCATCAGGCGAAAAGAAATTAAAATGGTAAGATGAAACTAGGGATGTAAGTGGCAAATAAACGAAATCCGCCAGTCCCATCTAGTTAGTCTTTCCTACCTCCCTAGTTCATTTTCCTCAAAAAAAAAACAGAAACTCTTTTGAACTATCATACCACTAGTGGACTTTAATCGGGATTAAACCAGACCCAGTTGACATCCCTAGTTGAAAGGGAGTGTACAACCTCTATATTTAAGTTGCCAAGGCATCTAAGTAGTTGAAATAATCTGAGAAAGCACTTAACAGTGTGGCCTCATATAAACTACGAAGACAGTCTTGTGATGAAGTTGAGAGGAAAAGTTAAGGACTCAAATGAAATAGGCATGCATTTCTTTACGATAGTACAGCAGGCACTGCTGACATATTGGCCAACTCAGGTATAGCGTAACAACAAATAAGCATTTGGATCAAGCAATACAGCAAAGCAGACAACTGAACTATTTGTAATTCGGTAGGATTACACGTTGAGGGCACAAGCCAAGAAAGTAGCCCACTCGCAGTACATTTCACATGTACTAAAACACACTGGCTTACCATATGTTGCTGTGAAGCCTAGCTGCTGTTGCAATGTTCTTTGAAGATATCATCAGCATCTCGTGGTTGCAAATCTAATTGTTGTAGTTTTTTCTGCACCATCTATTTAGGTAAAATTAATTTTAATCGCATGCACTGGTCCGAATTGATCATCAATGGTTCATCTAAACTAATGAAAGAAGGGTGTGTGCATACACGACAATACTCCCTTCGATTCTTTTTACTTTGCGTAAAACTTTTTCTCAGTTTTCTCGTATTAGTCTGCGCGTTACCGATTCCTAGCGCTGGTTTCCTTTTGTGCCCCGCCCCATCCGCCTCTGCCCTAATTAATTAGCAAATTAGTCCAAAAAAATTAAACCAGTGCCCTCCTTGGTATGCGGGTCAAGAGTTATGCGTAGAGTAAATAGAATCAGAGGGAGTATATCTGCTTCCCTCTATTTTTATGCTTGTTCGAGGTGCCAGCCCCAAAAGAACAAATATTTTGCTTGATGGGTTGGCAGCTCCATAATTAATAGACGCATCAAATTAGTCATGCAACTTGGGAAGATCAAGAACACACAAACAAGTAATGAACAGAGGCTCGGAGGAGTGATGTAATAGCAAGTATCAGAAAATGTAGGGTAAAACGAACAAAAAGCAGCGGAACCACATGCTAGTTTGTTGATGTGTAATTAAGCATAGAGAATATTAAGCGGTCTGATGGAACCAACAGGTGGCATCAGAACACAACTAAAGCATATTAACTATATGTGCACTGGTATGTAATTTAGCACATGTAACATGTTCACTGCCAGAAGTATGGCCCTACAGGTGCAAGCAGAATAACGCGTCTCATGAAAAACTGAATGATGCCCTGAAGAAATTCAAAGGTGCGGTGCTTATGCTAGGAAAGTGAACATAGGCGCAGGCCGTTGCATAATAGAACCTGATTCTCGGTGGCGTATGGGTATCGTTGTCATACTTGATAGCTAAGGATCGTCGATGGTGCTCGTGTTGCGGTTGAGTTTGGGCCGGCTGTCGCCGTCGCTGAAGCAGCTCCGGTGCTACGGTTGCGGCGCCTGTCGACATACAAGAAAGCTCATCTGTGGTAAGTGAACAGTTGCATGATAAAGAGAAAAACCAAAGGAGTACAAATCGAAATAACCTGATGAGGCTGCGGCGTCGGTAAAGCAGGGCCGGTGGAGTTGAATATGGCGTCCGTGGAGCAGGTCCGCTGAAGTAGATGAAGGCTTCGGCAGGCGTGTTGTACAATGCTTTTGGTGAGGCAGATCTGTTTCGGCGGACGAGGGCTTGTATGATTGGCCAGCGAAGGGGCGGACGAGGGAGTCAGTGAAGGGCCTACGCTGTGGTGGACGAGGGCGCCGGTTAAGCAGATCCGGTGCAGTGGACCATGATGGCGGTCAAGGAGATCTGGAGCGATGGACAAGCCAGTCGCTGAAGCGGCTCCGGTGAAGTGGTGAGTTGGCAGTTGGGGGTTCCAAGGTGCGGAAGGTAGATCCGGCGGGGTGTGAGGTCCACCGCTGCGGCGGAGGACTAGATTCGGAGGCTTGCCGTGGTTGGGCGGTAGGGGAGGGGAAGGGGAGGGGCTCTGGGGAAGAATGTTGGGGGCAAAGAGGGGAAAACAATGGAGTTACCAAAGGAGCCCTTTTCCGTTCATGTGGCAGGGGTAAAACAGGAATATCGCGGGGCTAAACTTTCGGGCGCGTGATATTTCGATGTGAGCGGGAAGTTTGGAAGCTTTTGGCGCCTAAAATTATAAGTATTCTGCTCTCGTACGGCCGACTATGATATCATGGCCGACAATTTGTTTGTTTTGCATGCAAAAAAACGTGCAAGTTTTGAAAATCAATGTCTCCAACTCGAAACTTAGATTGTCCATTCAAGTCAAATATGGATCATTGAGCTACTACAAGAAAATACCATCATACAGTCCAAATCAAATGAAATTCCAAATGTGTTTATCCTAAATATGATGACAAAAGCAAAAATATGTATGTGTATGAATAAAGTGGATGATTATAAAGTTTGAACATGCTCGTATGTGTATATCTCTAGGTTTGATATATGAATTTGAAATCACGAAATCCCGGCTTAAAAAATGTACCTCCGTTTAAATGAATTACAAAAGCTAATGATGGAGTCGAATTCCAAAATTCCAATCTTAGGTTTGTAATTCTGGTACATCAAGGTATATCACGCATGTTCAAAAGTATCGTTATCTCATAGTACAAACTATGAAACGAATTGATCAACCATGAGTGCACAATATCTCAATTACGCTAAAGTCCCTCAAATATAGACACCTCACTCTTTATGTGAAGTCAACCCCCCCACCACCACCACACACACACACACAGAGAGAAATCGTTCTCTCCCCCAAACACCAACACACGAGCACATTAACACCCCTCTCTCTTGTAAAGTTGGGACCCCAACATAGGTCTCTATCACTTTGTCTCTCGGGCATGCACACATCTCTTCCCTCACTCTCTAGGTCTCCCGTTATCTCTCTTACCCAAGCACACACACTATGTAGAGTGTATATTTCCCATACACACAAAAAGTCGCCCCCAAACGTCTATCTCCCTAGTTATGTGGTTCTCGCGCACTCACCTCACACACCACCCCCACTGCAAACAAGCACACTTTGTCTCCTTGTGCACCACTCTCCTCTTTCTATCTCTCCCACATGCGGACCCGCCCCAGCTCCTTCCCTGTATACATATATGTCATGACTCTTTGCATAGCTCCCTAATGTATAATCGTTCTCGATTTCGCACATTGTTCTCTACACCATCTATTCTAGCTCTCTCATGAAGTCCCTATCACACACACGATGACTCGCTTCCCTTGCGTCTCCGTTCATAGGCCAATTTCAGACAACATCAACATTGTCTCCCTATCTATACGCCATTTATGGACACAAACGACCCCTCTCGCCCCCTCTCTTCCCCTCTCTCTCTCTCCGTCGCTAGCTCTCTCTTTCTCTGGCTCTCACACCCCTCTCACACACTCACACTCGATGTCTCTTCCAAATAGTCTTCTCCCCCCGCCCGCACCCGTGCTATCTCGCTAGTACACATGTCACACCATTCCCCCTTCCCTTATACTAGGTTTACATCATCAGTGGTCTCTCTACTCCACATACACTCACTCCCTCTCACACACAAACGCATGCATAAACACACACAGACACGCACAAACACCCATTTACCTGGATCCTTATCTCTCCTCATGTCTGCATGTGTATCTCACACACTCACTCTCTAATTATGTATATGTGTCTCCATGTTACACAACTCAAAGCCCCATGTACATGTCTCTCTCTATCCTCCACACACATAGACATAAAGAATCTGTTATCATTGCCTCAGTCTCTAACATATCACACACGCACTCTCTCTCTCTCTCTCTCGCAAACAGGCTCAACAAGGGTTTCCCCGTGAATAACTTACCGTCTATTCATGAACAGCCGTGGCAGTACGGTGAACACGAGACGTGAAAAAGAATAAATCTACACGTGCTTAGACCACCTAGTATGACTACTAGGACTAGGGCAAGCCAAAAAGCATGCCGCCGTCACCCCCTCCTTGTCGGCGACGGGAAAATCTTCGTTTTACACAGTCGAGAAGTCATTGTGCTAAGGCCCCACATGCCGAGGCGTTGAATAGAATGTAGATGCTAGTTTACGGAAGCAAGTATCGACAATACGTTTGTATCTCCATACTTATATTTCTTCTCTTATAAAAAACCGAGTTGGTGATGATGGTACGTGTGCCATCTTGCAATATAGACCGTCCGATCTATATCTGACGGATGGAAATTAAACTAAAAGATACCCGCACCCCTCTCCACATTTGCAGACAAGGCCTTACCTCGTTCATCCTTATCTCCAACAAACCTCATTGTTGAGCAATTGAGAAAGGAAGCCTCTGGAACAAACTGGCCTGGTGGCCGCTGCCGGCGTCGTCAATCCCCATGCGTCCGCTCAGTTCGACCACCAACCACCACCACACCCCACTCCTCTTCACCTTATCTCATATTTCTCGAGATATCATTAGTTTTTGCATATGGGATTACTCCCAAAAGGGTCAATCACAACAAGTGTTCTATAAAAAAATGCATCTTGATGTTCCGTGCAATGCACGGATCTTGCTAGTACTCCTACACAAGACTAAGTTGGTGATGCTGGTGTGTCTGCCATCCGTCGTTTCTGACCATTAGATCTACATCTAACGATTGTGAGGTAAGTTATTGCCTTTTCTCACCAACATCCCACTTGTCTACCAATTTGTAGAAAAACCCATAATTAGTATCTTAAAACCAACCACATCCCTCCATGACCTCACCAAAACAGCCCAAGGAATATATTCTAATTGAAACATAATATATCTCTAGTGACATATGTATATCAAAATTAGAGTATTTTGTACCAAGTTTGTGAATAAGTATTATTCTAATTATGATTCGTTGCAACGGACATGAACATTGCTAGTATTTCCAACCATGCATTTATTTTCCTAGTATTCCATAGTTTCGAGTTTTCCATCAAGATATTAGTCACTCATGGTTGATATTTACTTTCAATCATGTACACATATGCACTATGTAACTAGCCTTGCTTATTGGCTTCCAAAGCTTAACTTTCACTCCTACTTACAATATGTAGAGTATTTAACAAAAAACTACCACTTTCAACCAGCCCTAGGAGGAATCTATTGTAAAAAAAAATAGCAAAAACTACCCAAAATTTCTTAATCCACACCAAGAACTACCTAGTACTCCTACCAATTAGGTTCGTTTAAACCCATTTATGACAGGGTTGGCCCATATGTTCGTGCTGACGAGGCAGCTTAAACCAACACATTTTGTTTGACCGTTGACACGAGGGACCCACATCTGACCTTATATCCTGTTATTCCCCCTCAAATCATTATTTTTCCTGAACATTACTTCAAACAGTACGGAAGCGTGTTCGTCGGTGGCGCCGGTGTTGAGTGAGCTGGCCGCCGCTCCGCCGGACGGGCCGGACGCCGCGCTGGCCTCCGCACGGGTTGGCAGGCTGGCCCAAGCGTGACTCACGAGTGAGCAAGCCACCGCGCTGGCCTTCGCTCGAGCCAGATGGCTGGCCTTAGCGCGGCGCGCGCGAGCAAGCCGCCGCGCTGCCTTGCCAATCTAGCTAGCAAACCTAGCAGACAAGTAGCCGGACGGAGCTATCTTGGCTAGCTAGCGGCCGCGAGCGCCGGACGGAGCTGGCATCCGGGCTGCCGCAACATGGGCTCCGCACCACCGGCGGTTTTGACCTCGCCTTCTGCCGGCGGCGGTAGCTGCATCCCATGGCCGAGGATGACTAGGTGGACGGGCCGGAGGTAGGAGGTCACTCGAGGATTTTTGTTGGTAAGAGCATGTACAATGGTTGATAAGGTAGTCTTATCTTAAGTCTGCCACGTATGCAAGTGGTAGTAGTTTCTTGGCATTTTAGTGGTTTCTTGCATTATTAGAGCAAGTACAATAGAGCTGAGTCAGCGGGCTATAAGAAATAAATTACTACTACATGTTGGCTATAAGATGGGCTGTAGATGACATGGCACTGGCTTATAGCCAGCAGCTGGCTATACTATTAACCATGCTCTTAGGGGTTTCTTGTAAGGAACAATGTACGTACTACTAGTGACAAAAGGCGATTCTAGGTTGCATTGTACTCCAACGAGTACTACTAGTGGTTGCGGGAGTGTATACCTCGTTTTGTGTGTTCGATCCCGGCCGAACGCACGACGCCCTTTTTTTAAATAGTACTACTACACTTCGCTGCAAGCCAATACTTTACACGGGTAGTTTTAGTTTTGAAGTCAAACGGACGTGCAGCCCCACAATCTGGGTGCACTAGATAGCCTAGCCACGTGAACGGGTTTTCCTTCCCAGCATCCCGTGGCTCGCGTGCTCGCCCTAGCCGCACCTCACTTCCAGCTTCGAGCTAGTAGCATATTTAAACTAGCGCCTCCTAATTAATCCCGAGGAGCCGGAAAAGCCTGGCGGGGCATTGGGAACTATGCAATATGGCTCTGTACGTAAAGTGCTCTACTACTACTCTGTAGCTTGTGGCGTTGCATGCATGGACTTCACTCCATTATCGGCTCTACTATAAAAGAAATTCCTCTTGCCGTGTTTTTTTTGAAACGGAGGCAAAAGCTTTGCTTCATCTCATTCATAAAGAAGGAACTACTAACAAAGTTCGATGAGATCCATTACACCTCCACAAATGGAAGCGAAAAGCCTAGTCTCGCTATATCAAATAACTCAAATGTTCTACCCCCGCAATAACCGTCGCTGATAAATAGGCTGCTAGTGTGTGCATGAGAGGAGCGGCTGAGTAGGCCAGCTACGTGGGAGGAGCAGCTGAATAGAGCACTGAGAGTACCCACTAGGCCACTACGTAGGTGTACTTCCCCTACATTGATAATACAGTGATGGTTCTAAAGAACAGTAGTACCCTCCACTACCAACTGTAGCTCCTTGGCCCTGAGATTCAAGAGTTCAAAACTGGTGCACTATACTAGACTAGACTAGAAGTACAGTACATCGCACTACTAGTTGAGAAAAGTAGTACCAGTACTGCTACAGTACGAGTACGTACTCCTCCATCACATAATGTAAGACATTTTTTGACACTAGTTGGCGTGTACAAAAAATGGCAAAAGCATACCCAAAATTTCTTAATCCACGCCGAAAACTACTACCTAGTGCCAAAAATTTCTAACTAGTGCTATTATTTATAGTATAATGCAACCCCATAACGTTCCATAATCTCTTTCTTTCAAAAAAATCTCTTCTAGAGAGAAGATTGCTATCTCCATGCGAGCTTCTCATAGGCCAGCGCCACCGCATGCAGTCATGTGAGAGAGAGGGAGACATCCATGCAGCATGCAGAGAGAGGAGAACGCGGGCGGACAGCCAATGGGCTGCATGGGGCATTTATAGCTACTAACTCCTCCCATCCATGCGCCAGGGGTATTTCCGTCCAAAAAGCATGCAGCGATCCCCTGCCTTGGTATCCGGGTCTACTCTTATGCACAGTGTAAAAAGAATCGGAGGGAGTACTAGTAGTAAATAATAGCCTCACCCCTTCGCTGAGGAATGATCTACAGTTGGAAGGGACGAGGCCCTGCGGCTACTACGCTCTTATCTCCTCCTGGCCAGTTCCACTCCCCCCGGAGAGAAGGCAGTTCGTCGCTGCTCCCATGGATTCGCCAGGCGGTTCTCCTCCTCGTCGGGGCTGGGAGACCTTGGACGACGATCTTGTGGGAGAAATCGCACGCCGCTCCGACGTCCTCACCACCGCAAGACTCGATGCTTCCTGCACCAACTTTTTCAAGACACTGCTTAAACAGTCCATACTTGTTGGTCTTCCATGCATCCTCGAGGAGAAGGTTCTTCTATGGGACAATCCTTCGAACAGTCCACCGCTCCCTGGCCATGGTTGCATGTTGACTCCGCTAGAGTTGCCGACGTTGAGAGGTAGTCGGATTTTGTCCGATGAGCAGGTCAGTAATGGAGTTTGATCATGTAGTACTTAGTTATTCCATTTCCATCCCGTAATTTCTCCACTGCCCACTGTCTTATATATAGGTCTGGGTTGGTGCCACCAAAGATTGGCTTGCATACCTCCGGCCGGATACCACCATCATTTTGCACAACATCCACAGCAGTGCGGCCGTTCCGGTAGACCCCTTCTCCACCATTGGGATCGGCCTTCCGGACTGGCTGGGCAAGAATACGTATGATGATGCCTACATGAGATTGAAGAAGATAGCAATTGCGGACCCACCAACAAAGCAATGCGGCTACAATGATTACTATCTCATCGCCGTGTTCGACATAAGGATTGCCATCAATGCAGGAGGCAGTAACGGTAGAGGCCGGTGCATGTTGGCGGCAGCAGATTTGTACCCCTACATCTTCGAGGAAGTCGTGCGCCATCTAGGCCGCATCTTCGCGGTGACAAGCCAGGGCACTTGTTTCATCTGGTTGACATCCTACGGTACGGGAGATTACAAACGGAATGCACAAACCATCATTTGCATCCCTAACGGTACTCCATTATTTTGCAGGGACCAGTCATCCCCCGATCAAAATAAGATCGCCGATCCTGGATGTGCATTTGCATCCATGATTCAGTCTAACCTGGAACCTTGTAGCTGACTTTGGCATATTGGGATCAACTATCTTAGTAGTCATTACCCATGGTACCACTGATGTGCAACATGGTCACATAATCTACCACGATCGGACCGTCACCATCTACCCAGGTATTCCATTTGTTAGCCCTCTCGCCTTGTCTTTCATTGTTGTACTAGTAGTATACTTTGTAGTACTAGTAGGAGTACTTTTTACCTTGGAGGACGCGTATAGCTAGCTAGGCCCTTGAAGACTTGAACCCACTAGCTGCCACCATTTTTGTTTTTCCATGTCTTACTATCTCATCCATGTAGCCAAGAGTGGCTATATATAATAAGCTGGTTATTTTACTTCCTCTATACCGGAGTAGTACTATTTGCTGCACAGTATTACTGACCGCCACATTTGAGCACAACATTATTATGCATGGACCTTGATTATGTACGTCACCATGTGTCCAGATCTGGGATGCCGCGTGTACCAGATGAACGACGCCGAGTTCGCCCCCCGTGATGCTACATGGGTGCCGAGGAAAACTCTTGGAGAGTACTCGCTTTTCATTAGGGACAGCTACCCCATTGTGAAGCGGATGCCACCTTCCATGCACGGCACGAAAGGCCTTCCGTTCATGAAGCATGGTTGTGTCTTCAGTGCGCACTGCCGGATGAACGACATGCTGGGACACGCTATCCCTGATTTATGCTGCTTCAGCTTGGATGAGTCTCCATCGTGTGGAACCGGACTAGAAAGCTGCGAAAATGATTCCCGTTTCCCACCGCTATGGATTGTGCCATCCATGAAGAACACCTGGGACTGGAACCTGGAGGAGGACATGTAGCCCATCTATAACGTGTAAGTGGAGTACGGTAATTGTGAATGGTAGCGCTGTGAATATATGTAGACTAGTCGTGCACAAATTTATCACATGAGTTGGAGATGAACTTGTGTGGCATACTGGCATTTGTCCTTTAGAATTTATTACTAGTAAATGTGTTATGTGTACGTGCAACTTGTGTGGTTGTTGCACCGGCTCCAACATGCTCTTTGAGAAAAAAGGCGGCACAGCTTTGGATATACGTGATGTGGCGGCATCATACAGTAGCATCGTTCGCTATAGTTGTACTAGTACACTCCTACTAGGACAACAACTCCTATAAAACCTTGCGCTTGGATCTTTGCCTCTTCGGGAGGTTCAACAATTCGTACTTGTGTGAACCTTGCACTTGGCTCTTCGCCTCTTCGGAAGGTCCAACAATGATGATACTACAGTACAATATGCTTCTAGCAATCTGACACCGATTGAACTGCTGCATGTCCACCGCGAGGGCGAGGGCGAGGGAGAGGGAGAGGGAGAGGGCCCTGTAGTCAAAACCCTCTCCTCGTCCTACGAACCACCGCACGCGTGGGCGAGGGAGAGGCGTAGTAAGCAAACTTCTCCTCGTTCGGTGAATTGACGGGACACATCAATGCAGTACTAGTACTAGTAGTAGTAGTCCATACTGCGTCCTTTCCGATTAATATGGCTTAATTCGAAACGAGAAAAATACACTGGCGGTCAACGTATGTAACAGTACGCTCTTTACGGTCACTATATATAGTTTTGTGACGATTATGGGATCACTAGCTCATCATAGAGCACCGTATTGCACCCTACTGACCGGCCACATAGTCGACGTGGCACTTTGTTGACTGGTTAAATTGTCACCTGGTTTCTGGGTCCCACCTGTCAGTTGGCACAACAAAGAAATCAGTTAAACAAAACTTTACACAGGCGCGACACGAGTCCAACCCTTGCGCGCGAACCACCCTGGCTGTGTATGTGAGTGCATGCACGTGTCCTCCCTCGGTCTTCCAACAAAGAGTGTACTACATGATGTACATCTACACTTCCAATGCATTTAGCCTTTAATCTAAATCGATATTGATTGACTAATGCACCAACTTGTGTTGTAGGTATAGGCTACATGTCTATCCTTAATTACAGCATGCAACGGCCTTCATTTAATCTTCTTATCTCAATGGTCGCATGCACACATAAGTCTGCTACTTTTGGGCGTTAATTATGCCCTAGTCAATGTGTAAATCTCTAAATGTACAGTATTTCACGGACGTAGGGAGTAGGTTGAGCACTTGAGCATGAGCGTGTGTGTTGCTTCGTGTGCTGTGTGCCGCATGGGTGTGTGAGTGTTGCGTGCGTCCATGTGTACGTGTGAGTGTTGCAGTTGCGTGCATGCATGCATGGGGCTTACTCCCTCCCATTGACATGTTCATATTTCAAGCTTCCTCTGTTCCCTCCATATGGTGATACTCCCTCTGTTTCCAAATAGTACAGAGTAAAAGCCTCCCTCTGTTCCCAAATACGGAGTATTTGTCTTTCTACAGATGTCAACAAGTGACTAGGTATGGAGCAAAATGAGTGAAGTGAGCGTAGAGGCATAGGGATAGTGTAGAAAGGAAGTCCTCGCGATCCATTTATTCCCCATCTCGGTTGGAGAGAACTATTCAACTAGTCTCTTCTTCTTCCTCCTCTCTTCCCCATCGTCGGCCGCACACCACTTACCCCCGCTCACTGCTCGCCCGCCAGCGCCATCTTCCTTGGTAGCTCGCGCATACCATATCCCCCCGCTCACTGCTCGGCCACACGAGGAGAAGCTTCTTCGCTCGCCCGCCCGAATCCACTTCCCCGCTGGCTCGCAGGCATCGAAAACCCCAATGGCAGAACCAACTGACACGCAGAGCCGCGATTGGAATTCCCTCCCCGATGTTCTCTTGGAGCATATCTGTAGTCGTATGGACCTACTCAGCATCGTCCGTCTGGCCGCATCCTCGGTGTCTTTGTACCGTCTACTTGCCTACAACCGGACGGCTCTTTTCAAGACACCCTACTTGTTGATGCCCGATCCTCGCAGGTGGCCCAGACACCGACTTGACGATCCTACGGACGTTGCCGTGGTGCCCCTCGACATGCTACCACTACCCTCCCACCTGTCCTTCATGCGCGGCCACTACTGGGCGGGCATGAAGGCCAACTAGATCGTCCTCATCCACCACACCGGTTGTCCGTGGCGTCTCGTGGATATCTACACCCAGCGAGAGATCACCCTTCCATCGTTGGATACCGCCGCCATCGAGCCTCGCGGGCCGCCGGACACTCCTGCCTACTACGCACGAGACGTGTCAAGCTTTTGGCTCGACCTCTGTTTGCAAAAAGTTGTAATCTGCGAAGTGCCCACACCATCAGAAGACTACATGGATTACAAGCTCATTGCCTTGTTCAACAAGGGATTAGTCTATCTGGAATCCGGTCGCCATACATGGTTATGGCTCATCATCAATTCTGTTGAGGAAACATTTCTGTGTGATGCTATAGTGCATGATGGCATCGTTTACGTGGTCGACGCACAGATTGGCTACCTATATTGGTGGAATCTATCGTCGTGTAATTGTTCTATCTCATCTCATCTTTACCTTATGAATACGACTGTCTATTCATTTGTTACAAATTTAGAATGCATAGCATGTCTATAACCACATCATTGCTATATGTTCCTCTCATTTCCTAGATTTTTATGACCACACATGTTATTGTTAGAGTTGATATGAGAACAATTGGCATCTAATGATTGTTAGAATACATATTATGAGCATAACATCATGATTGCTATATGTTACTCTCGTTTACAAGATTTTTATAACAACGCATGTTATTGCTTAGAGTTGATATGAGAACAGTAGTAGTAAGTGCTATGGTAGAATATGAGTAGGCGCTGTCATAGCTGTTTTCCTCTCATTGTTACATGATGTTTGAACCATGACATATTGCTAGAATATGAAAGCCATTGGCTTATTTTTTTAACTTGGGGTATGATTATGACCACGGCATTGCAATTCTCTGTCTATGATATGTGTCACTGTTATAATAATCTTAATTCCACACATACTCTGAACATGATTGTTTATTTTTGTCCTTTTGGTCTCCAATTTGAATTGTTGCAGCAGACGCAAACTTGCTAGCCTTCATGATTCCAGGACCTGGAATCATACCAGCCGATGGGTGGTGGTTTATCTCTCGTTCAGCTAACGGTGGTCATTTGATGCTCATTCGCACGTACCAAATTGACCAAACCATTACATCAAACCACATGCAGTACAATGCGTGGGGCATTCATGACATTGATGGCTATGGATGCTTTGTGTTCGAGAAAGATCCCAGCTCCGTTGGGCCAGGCGTATTCAACTGGAGGCGGATTTACAGCCTCAGCAACCACTCCTTGTTCCTTGGGCTCAATTATCCGATCATCCAACCAATCATCGATCATATCACCGGCGATGATTACTGTCCTATGCAACTTCCATTTGCAAGGGGGGCTGTGTTTACACATCATACCATGGGTTTCATGAATCACCATATCCATGGATTCGTTGACACAGCTTGTTGCCAGATAATCTTCAGTGTGTGAAAGGCATCAAGCTTCCATGCGATGGATGGCTTTTGCAAACCCGACATGCGGCGATGTGGTTCATGCCAACAACAAATAAGCACAACTTGATTCGTGTTGATATCTAGACTGAGTCATGTATTCTGTTGCTGTAGCACGACCCTCTTTTGTTGGATATTATGTACTGTTGTTAGTTTGAAGCACTCCTCAGGTTTGAAGGATAGATACCTTCCTGGGATCAAGTGCATCGTAACTCACCTGCGTAGGATGTACTGATAATGATGATGGAGATGCAGTGTAGAAGCCATATATATATCAGTTAGGCTTCAAGTGCGTACTTGTTAGTTAAACCTATGTATAAATTGTGACACTAAATACGACTAGTATGTAGTACAGTAGCAGTGCTAGTATACGTCAGTCAAATTATTCATCATGTCCACACATTGAATTGACGTGACAACACGCTGCGCGTGAGGTGACACAAAAATCCCGGCGTCGTGTTCGGGTATTCTGGACTTCAGATTTGGAGTACCACTTATCTGTTGAAATCTTTCATCATTCACTTAAAACAGTCGATTGATCATACATTGAGTACCATATAATTGGAATTACCGATGCAAGTCGAAGAAGGATTGGCCCATGCTGCCGGCTGGCGTCAAGTTCGATCCCACGGATCATGAGCTGATCGAGCACCTTGAGGCCAAAGTGAGTGCTGACAGCGCGAGATTTCAGTCTCTCATCGATTTGTTCATACCAACCATCGACAGCGAGCACGGCATATGTTACACCCAACCTGAGAAACTTCCAGGTAAGACACCGATCAGCCGTCTACTTGCACAAACATATTCCTTTGTTTATAGCTCTACTTTTCTTTTTAGACGCAGACCTGGTGAAGCAATTATAATTTGACAGTTAATAAAAAGTGAAACAAGTGACTGCAACATGCCAAACATGTTATGAAAATGCCAACTAGGTACACTAAAACTTGTATTCCACAATATTGCAGGTATCACACTGAGTGGCCTAAGGAAGCATTTCTTCCAGCGCAATTCTAGGGTGTTCAAAAGGGGCGCATGGACGTGTCGCAAGATACAGTCGGAGTGCGGCATGCACGCGATGTGGCACAAGACCGGCAATACCTTGCCGGTGATGGTCAACGGTCGGCACACGGGCAGCAAAAGAGGTTCTGGTGCTGCACACCAACAAGAACTTCGACTAGCAGAGGACCAACTGGGTGATGCACCAGTACCACCTCGGTGACCTGGAACAAGAGAAGGAGAGGGAGCTGGTCCTCTGCAAGATTTTCTACCAGACGAACACTAGGGCCAGGAGTAAAAAGATTATAAGTTAGTTTGGTATTGGTAGTTGTACTACCTTGTCGTCCGCAAGTTGGTATTGTTGTTAACGATCTTTTGGTATGAACTTGCATTTGCTTCCAACCATCATGCCGAGGGTTGACGTGGATATAAAGCTGAATCATTTGTTTCGAAATGAATTTTCAGGCACCTAATTTTTATTTGATGGGTAGCATAGGCACCCGCCGTTCGAATTCCCAGTTCTCTAATTTTTTCGAAACAAGTGCATGCACTTATTATCATGATAAAAAACAATATCCATGTTGCATCCCAGTTATCAGTCTGTACTTGCAGAATTCTCTCGTTTATTGAGCACGTATATTGTTTTTTCAGGCCGAGCAAGTTTCAACTGGGATGTAGATTGCCCAGGGTTGTTTTGTTTTTAACAGGCCCAGCCCATGACGACAACGGGGTACAAAGATCCAGCAGGTATCTACTGGCCTCTGGCCCGCCAGCGTTAGTTATATTTTGTCTTACAACATCCATAGGCAATTTTTTTTACTGAATCAAACACACATCCCAGTTCTATTTTCCTCTTGAAACACATGTCCTACATCCGTTTTCTAATCTCTACATATAGTTTTACTAGTTCATATACACGTATCATTATATTGAAAACACATAAAATTCCCTTGTCATGTTTACATCCTTATTTTTGTTGTTTTTTCCCACCCAGCACTGATTTTTTTACCACTGGTTTTCTCTTAAACCAACTAAATTGTCCCACGTCTTATTTGCTTACAAAAACAAAACGATTTTTTGGCAAATCAATAAGTTCTTAGAAAAATGTTTATCATTTTGGGATTACAACAGTTCGGACTCCACCGAAATATGCAAAATAAGGTTGGACTTTTTGACCGTGGACGTGGGCAGAAAATGGGCTGTAATAAATTACCTAAGAATTAGCAAATGGGCTGCAAATTATAAAAAATAGCAAATGGGCTTTATGTTGTCTGCCACAGATTTGGAGGCTGACTTGTGGGCCTACTAAGTTCATGCGTACACAAGGTTTCTCAAAAAAGAAACTTAGTCAACAATTGACTCTACTAGCGTCAGACCGTTAGATGTCAATCTAACGGCAATCGTGCTTCTTCAGTCTCTGATCTTCCTGCCCCAGCTGCCCAAACCAGTGCTGTCGGAACCGCCTGCTCCCGCCTCCCGTGGCTGGCAGTGCTGCCGGGAAGGCCTCACAGCCCCATCATACTCGCATCCCTAGCCTGTCTATCCCTCTACTCACCCACACCTCCTGTTATTTTCCGACGACGGCAACAGAACCAGTCAACCCTCGTACTCTCCACCGTGTGGGCAGCCACTGTCGTGTCTTCCCCGGCTCCGTGTCGTTCCCTTCATAGGCCTCGCTGTCGTCCACCGCCCTGGTGCTCTCGGTGCGGCGTGGTCAACGATGTCCATCCAACGGACGTAGTGCTTCTTCAACCTCTGGTCTTCTTGCCCCAGCCGCCCAAAGCAGCGCCGGTCGTGCCGCATGCTCCTGCCTCCCGTGGCCGGTTGTGCTGCCGCGCAGGCCTCACCGTCCCCATAATACTCCCACCACTAGCCAGGCCGTCCTTCCACTCACCCACTCCCCCTGTTATTCTGTGGCGATGACGGCCTCACACCGCAGCCGAACTAGTGAACCCTCGTACTCCTCTCCGCGTGGGCATCCACTGCCGCGTCTTCCCTGGCTCCGCGACGTCCCCTTCCTAGGCCTCACCGTCGTCCACTGCAGTGGTGCTCTTAGCGCGGCGTGGTCAATGTGGTCAATGACCGACTTCCATCGGAAGAGTACTGTATGCGGAGAGGCTGACAGCTGGGTCCACGGCAGCCGCAAGGAAGTGCCTCCTTATTACGCGCAAAATAATTATTCCTCCACCTGACAGCAGGGACCCACCGGACAGGCCACCAGTATTTCGCGGAAAAAACGTTTCCCCCCTGACTGCTAGGACCCACCGGATGGGCCATCGTATTTCGTGAAAAAAAATGTTTCCCTTGACTGCTGGGACCCACCGAACGGACCACCATATTTCGCAAAAAAAACATTCCCCCCCGCTGTCAGCTCGGACCCACCGGAAGTGCCTCCTTATTACGCACAGAAAAATGAATACTCCCCCTGCTAGCTGGGACCCACCATGGTGGGAGGCTAACTTGTGGGCCTACTAAGTGGACGAGGATGGAGGGCTTTGTCAACTTAGTCAATATGAACGATTCTAGCTCCATTGACCGTACGATGTCCATCCAACGGTTGTGGTGCTTCTTCAACCTCTGGTCTTCTTGTTCCAGCCACTCAAAGCTACGCCGGTCGTGCCACGTGCTCCTGCCTCTTGTGGCCGGCTATGATGCCGCGGAGGCCTCACCGCCCGCTACTACTCCCACCGCTGGCCCATGTTATCCCTCTACTCACCCACACACCCTGTTATTCTGCGGCGACGGCAGCCTCACGCCGCAGCCGAACCAGTGAACCCTCATACTCCTCTTCGCGTGGGCATCCACTGCCGCGTCTTCCCCGGCTCCGCGTCGTCCACCGCCTTGGTGCCCTCGGCGCGGCGTGGTCATTGTGGTCAACGACCGACTTCCATCGGAAGAGTACTCTATGTGGAGAGGCTGACAGCTGGGTCCACGGCCATAGCCCAGTTTTTTTTTTGTGATTTTCCAAGTAAGTTGCTTTGTCAGGCCTGTTGGGCTGCAAGTCTTTCAAGACGAGGAGAGCTTCATTCGGCTGGCCGAGAAAATGGCCCATCAGTAATGAGAAATGGGCTATACATTTTTAAAACACATCAAACCGGCAATTAGTTTAAATTATCTTTTTTTGATTTCGAGATTTTAAATTACATTAATTATTATGCATGGAGAATTTGTTGGATTTTATATTGATATACATTTATTTTTAAAATCAGTTTGAATGTGAGTCGAAATTTTGGGATTAAAAACAGTTTGGACCGCACCGATATATGCAAAATTTCATTAATTTTTTAACTGTGGCCACAATATGGGCTGTAATGCTAACAAAAAGAATATGGGCTCCAAAAAAACCTTAAGAATTAGCAAATGCGCTGTAAATTATTAGAAATAATGGCAGATGTGTTGTATGTTGTTTTCCACAGATTTGAGGCTTTCCTAAAAAAAGGTTGACGCACAAGTAGTGACTGTTGGATGTCCATCGAACGGTCGTCGTGCTTCTTCAATCTCTGCTCTTCCTGCTCCAGCCGCTCAAACAAGCGCCGGCGGGACTGCCTGCTCCCTCCTCCCTGCGGCCGGCTGTGCTACCGCGCAGGCGTCATCGCCCCACCGTACTCCCATCGCTGGCCTAGCCATCCCTCTACTCACCCACACCTGCTGTTATTCTCCGGCGACGGCAGACGAACCAGTAAACCCTCGTACAGTCATACTCCCCTCCACGTGGGAAACAACTGCCAAGTCTTCCCTGCCCCTGTGTTGTTCCCTTCCTAGGCCTCTCCGTCGTCCACCGCCCTGGTGCTCTCGGCGCGGCCTCGTCAACATGGTCAATGACCGACATGCATCTGAAGTGGACTGTACGTGGAGAGGCCGACAGCTGGGTCCACGACCGCACACAAGGAAATGCGTCCTTATTACACGCAAAATAATGATTCCTCCACCTGACATCAGGGACCCACCGAAAGGGCCTCTGTATTTCACGAAAAAAACATTACCGCCGCTGACAGGTCGGACCCACCAGCTATATCTTCGCACGCAAGGAAGTGCCTCCTTATTACGCTCAAAAAATGAATACCCCCTGCTAGCTAGGACCCACCTTGGTGGGAGGCTGACTTGTGGGCGTACTAAGTTGACGGGGACAGAGGGCTTTGTCAACTTAGTCAATATGCACGATTCTAGCTCTAGTGACCGTACGATGTCCATCCAACGGCCGTAGTGCTTCTTCAACCTCTGGTCTTCTTGCTCCAGCGGCCCAAACCAGCGCTGGTCGTGCCTCGTGCTCCTGCCTCCCGTGGCCGGCTGCGATGCGGCGGAGGCCTCACCGCCCCTACTACTCCCACCGCTGGCCAGGCCATCCCTCTACTCACCCACACCCCCTGTTATTCTGCGGCGATGACAACCTCACACCACAGCGAGCCAGTGAACCCTCATACTCCTCTACGTGTGAGCATCCACTGCCACGTCTTCCCTAGCTCCGCGTCGTCCCCTTCCTAGGCCTCGCCGTCGTCCACCGCCCTGGTTCTCTCGGCGCGGCGTCGTCAATGTGGTCAAGGAATGACTTCCATCGGACATGGACTGTACGTGGAGAGGCTGATAGCTGGGTCCACGGCTGCAGCAAGGAAGTGCCTCCTTATTACGTGCAAAATAATTATTCCTCCACCTGACAGCGGGGACCCACCGGAGGGGCCACCGTATTTCGCCTCCCTGACTGCTGGGACCCACCAGCTACATCTTCGCACGCAAGGAAGTGCCTGGCAGTCGGGACCCACCTGGTCGAAGCGTGCATAGCGTTGTCATTCTGGTCGCGAACGTGTACGTACATATATACTGGTCGATGTAGAGGCGCGCACGTAGCATGTACACGTACGTATAGCGGCCAGGGTGCAAGAAAGAAAATACGGCCACGTATGTGTACATACGGGCGAGGTCTCGAACGCCTACTTGCGCATACGTACGGCCAGGGCTCGTGTACATGGCTGGGTCGGAACGGAGAAACAGCGTCGTCGTCGTGTTCATGGGGAGGCAACGGAATGCGTCGTGTTCATGAGGAGGCAACGGAATGCGTCTTGTTCAAAGGGAGGCAACGGAATGCGTCGTGTTCATCGGGAGGGCTTGGACGGAACAGGCAATGGAAACGAGGCCTGGCGTACCGCAGAATGGAGGAAACGGCCTTGTGTTCGACCAGCCATGTTTGAAACGGGATCCTGTTCATCGGGAGGGGTCTGGCGTACCGCAAAACGGAGGAAACGGACCTCCTACGGTCGAAACGGGGGTCCTATTGATCGGGAGGGGTGTGGCGTACCGCAAAACGGATGAAACGGACTTGTGTTGGAGCGCTACAGTCGAAACAGGGGTCATGTTCATCGGGAGGGGTGTGGCGTACCACAAAACGGGACTCCACGGGATACTGTTCATCTCCACCGTCGACCTCCTCGAGCCTCCACGGGCTCCTGTCCATCCAGCCTCAACGGGCTCCTGTTCATCCAGCCTCCATAGTGTGCTACTCCACCGGCTACTGTACAACCACCCCTCCACAGTCTACTGTTCATCCAACCCTCCACACCACGGGGTCCTGTTCAACCACCCCTCCACGGGCACCCCTCGACCGTCTACTGTTCATCCAGCCCTCCACACCACGGGGTCCTGTTCAACCACCCC
>NC_057806.1:214536086-214537105 GCF_018294505.1 Triticum aestivum
CAACACTCACTGTTCATCCAATCGATCGGCTTTAGTTAGCAGCAGTAGCAAAGGAATCGCTCGATCGGGTTCAGTTAACAGCCATCGATTGATCGCTCGGGTTCAGTAACGCGTAGCCTGCAGTGCAATCGCTCGGGTTCAGTTAGAGCCCAACGCCTCGCTCAGGTTTAGTTAGAGCCAAAGCCTCGCACACACGCGCCTACATGTACGAGAGAAGCGCGCATCGCTCGGCCCCCGACCTCCCACCGTAACCGGGAACTCCCCGAAATTTTCCTCCCCCTCGCTTCTACCATGGTTTTTTCCGTCATGGACGGCCCAAAGAATGTCATGCAGCTGCGTCTCCAGCCCGCCCAGGACGAAAAGCCCATTTTTTGTCATGATTTTTTGTCATATAAGTAGGAGCCCACCACATCTATGATGATACCGGGTTTTTTCACAATTATCGTCATAGAAGTGTCATATGTATGACAGAAAATTTTCTCGTTCGGCCCAAAATGCCACGGATGTGATCCAATTATGTTATTATTGTTGAGAGAATTTGCACTAGTGAAAGTATGAACCCTAGGACTTGTTTCCTAGCATTGCAAAACCGTTTACGCTCACTTTTATCATTAGTTACCTTGCTGTTTTTATATTTTCAGATTACAAAAACCATTATCTACTATCCATATTGCAGTTGTATCACCATCTCTTCGCCGAACTAGTGCACCTATACAATTTACCATTGTATTGGGTGTGTTGGGGACACAAGAGACTCTTTGTTATTTGGTTGCAGGGTTGCTTGAGAGAGACCATCTTCATCATACGCCTCCTACGGATTGATAAACCTTAGGTCATCCACTTGAGGGAAATTTGTTACTGTTCTACAAATCTCTCCACTTGGAGGCCCAACATCGTCTACAAGTAGAAGGTTGTGTAGTACACATCACCACCCCTCGCCGTCACCGCCGCACCCTCCCAGCCCTGTCGCCGCCCCCTCCCTGCCTCCCTACCCCCTCCCGAGCTCCCCCCCCCCCGCC
>NC_057806.1:214537531-214540255 GCF_018294505.1 Triticum aestivum
TTACTTTAGGTTTTTCATTTTAATTAGTTTAGGAAGCAGGGGTTAGTTAATTAATCAAATGCCACATGCACATTTAATTAGTTTAGGTTTCTTAGTTTAGATTTAGGTTTAATTAGTTTAGGTTTTTTTTAGTTTAGTTAGTTTAGGTTTAATTAGTTTAACAAGAGCTGGGGTTTTAGTGTCATCTCTACTCAGTGTCGTTTGCATGACTCTAATATTTGTCGGGGGCTGGAGGGGTAAATGACGGGAGGCGGGGGTCAGTGGCCGGCCATGGAAGCGTTCCTTTCGCTAGCTCAGTTTTAAAAAAGAGGTCCATAGCTCTTTTTTAAAAATAGAGAAAATACCAATGTTTTGAAAATACTTCAGTATTAACAGCATCATTTTTAGTGGCAGCCAAACACACCATAGTAAATAAAACTATGGTAATATCAAATATTGTAGCATTCTCAAAGTACTTAGAAAAAAAGAGCAATCAAACGGGGCCTTAGTTTAGTTTAATTAGTTTAGGTTTTTTTTAAGAATAAACAAGAAAGTTTAAAAAAAGTAAAAGAAGAAGAGGAAGAAGAAGATGATGATGATGAAAAAAGAACAATAAGTACAACAAGAAGAAGGAGAATAAGAAGGAAGATGATGAAAAAGAAGTGGCAGAAGAAGATGAAAAAAAATAAGTAGGAAAAGTAGAAAAGGAGGGTCGCCGAGTGGTCGAGGGGTTGAGGATCGAGGGGAAAAGGAGTCGATGGTCTAGGGGTCAAGGATCGAGGTGTCGAGGGTTCGAGGGGAAAGGGGTCGAGGGGTCGAGGATCGAGGGGAATGAGTCGAGGGTCTAGGGGTCGAGGATCAAGGTGTTGAGGGGTCGTGGGGAAAAGGGGTCGAGTCGAGGGTCGCTGATGGGTCAAGGGGTTGAGGATTTGCCATCCCGAGCACGACACCCGACCCCCTGACCCCGACACCCCGACCGCGACACGACACCCCGACCCCCGACACAACACCCCGAGACCCCGGCACGACACCGTGAGACACCGACCTAACTCATAAACATAAACATATATACATATATATATATATATTAAGTAGTTCATGTAATTAGGTGTTCAATTTTATATTATGTTCATGATGATGATACACACTTGAATATTTTATTATGTTTAAGTTGTACTAATTTCGTTTACTCTTTGTCATTGCAGGTGTTGACAGATGGTGGGTGTCGGTGTCAAAACCGGCGGATCTCGGGTGGGGGCTCCGGAACTGTGTGTCAAGGATCGATGGTAACTGGAGACGGGGTACACAATGTTTACCCGGGTTCGGGCCCTCTCTATGGAGGTAATACCCTATGTCCTGTTTGATCCATCTTGATGAATATGAGTGTTACAAGAGTTGATCTACCATGAGATTGTAATGGCTAAACCCTAGAATCCTAGCCTGTATGACTATGGTAATGAGTATATCTTTTCCGGACTAACCCCTCCGGTTTATATAGACACCGGGGGGAATCTAGGTTACATAGAGTCGGTTACATAAGAAGGAATCTTCATAGTCGGTCGCCAAGCTTGCCTTCCACGCCAAGGAGAGTGTAATCCACACACGGGTATAGTCTTCGCCCTTCATGTCTTCACAGCCCATCAGTCTGGCCCATGGATAACAGGCCGGACGCCCGAGGACCCCTTAGTCTAGGACTCCCTCACTAGCCCCTGAACCTGGCTTCAATGACGAGGAGTCCGGCGCACAGATTGTCTTCGACATTGCAAGGTGGGTTCCCCCTTCCGAACTCCCAGTTGATCTTCAGATGTGATGATTGTATCCAGACTTGTATACACAACCGCAAAGGACATAATATTTTACGAGTTCACCTCATCGACCATTTTTTGGTAATACGACACCACGCCTGCCCGGCCACTACTTGTGAACCATTTTAGCCGGCCCGTTGGCCCACGTCCCAAGACATGGCTTTATTGGTGCGTCTTATCCAAGCAGAGATCGTGTCTCCCTTTTTTAAGGGATTTCTGTCAACCCGGACGTGGGTAACCCAACCGTCGCTTGGGTACAACTCCTTGGAAACAAGAAAGTTTTTTAGGCCCAAGAGGAGACGTTTGATATTTGCACTACTAGGAAAAGGGCTATAGATAGGATTGACACTAATGGCGCACCAGGGAAGTAGTGCGCCACTACTATATACTAATGGCGCACCAGTTGGTGATGCGCCATTAGTGTGGAAGACACTAATGGCGCACCAGAAAATAGGTGCGCCACTAGTGATAAATTTTTTATTTTTTTTACATACATACTAATGGCGCAGCCTACCGAAGTGTGCCATTACTAGTTCTAACTAGTAATGGCGCACCAGACATGGAGTGCACCAGTACTGAATTTTTTTTATTCTTTTTTTTGCAAAACTACTAATGGCGCACCGCCTCACAGTGCACCATTACTAGTTTAAACTACTAATGGCGCACCCTGTAGAAGTGCGCCATTAGTATATATTTTGATATCATGAATATTTTTAAATTTCATGGGCACTTTTTGATATCATGAATATTTTTAAATTTCATGGGCACTTTTTGAATTCATGAATATTTTTTCAAATTTGATGATATTTTTTCATATTCAGTATGATAAAATACTGAATATTCATGAGGACACTCGATCTCGATCCCCCTCCATCTCGATCTCGATTCCCCCTCCATCTCGATCTCGATCCCACCCACGCCTCCTCTCACCTCTTCATTT